>NC_091765.1:5821414-5948914 GCF_029378745.1 Bos indicus
ATATATGTGTTAGTATAGTGTATTGGTGTTTTTCCTTCTGGCTTACTTCACTCTGTATAATAAGCTCCAGTTTCATCCACCTCATTAGAACTGATTCAAATGTATTCTTTTTAATGGCTGAGTAATACTCCATTGTGTATATGTACCACTGCTTTCTTATCCATTCATCTGCTGATGGACATCTAGGTTGCTTCCATGTCCTGGCTATTATAAACAGTGCTGCGATGAACATTGGGGTACACGTGTCTCTTTCCCTTCTGGTTTCCTCAGTGTGTATGCCCAGCAGTGGGATTGCTGGATCATAAGGCAGTTCTGTTTCCAGTTTTTTAAGGAATCTCCACACTGTTCTCCATAGTGGCTGTACTAGTTTGCATTCCCACCAACAGTGTAAGAGGGTTCCCTTTTCTCCACACCCTCTCCAGCATTTATTATTTGTAGACTTTTGGATCACAGCCATTCTGACTGGTGTGAAATGGTACCTCATAGTGGTCTTGATTTGCATTTCTCTGATAATGAGTGATGTTGAGCATCTTTTCATGTGTTTGTTTGCCATCTGTATGTCTTCTTTGGAGAAATGTCTACTTAGTTCTTTGGTCCATTTTTTGATTGGGTCATTTATTTTTCTGGAGTTGAGCTGTAGGAGTTGCTTCTATATTTTTGAGATTAGTTGTTTGTCAGTTGCTTCATTTGCTATTATTTTCTCCCATTCTGAAGGCTGTCTATTCACCTTGCTGATAGTTTCCTTTGATGTGCAGAAGCATTTAAGGTTAATTAGGTCCCATTTGTTTATTTTTGCTTTTATTTCCAATATTCTGGGAGGTGGGTCATAGAGGATCCTGCTGTGATGTATGTCAGAGACTGATTTGCCTATGTTCTCCTCTAGGAGTTTTAATGGCTTTGTTAACATTTGTAAGTTTAGCCCACCACTCAAGGTTACAGTTACATGGTAACCAGTTTTACTACATGCCTAATCTTATAAATCTTATTTTTAAAGGGAGTGCAACAATCAAAATCTGTTTGGAAGTTTGCAAAATTCAATAGGTTTATACAAAACATAGACTGAGTTTCAAATGATACAGCTAAATCACCCGTGTGTAGTTAAATTTCTACCAGGGCGATAATACAACAGAAAGAAAAAATTAATCAGTCCATCTTGGTACTTGTTAGCAGCTATGAACAAAAATATATTGATGTAGTAATAACTACAGACAGGTTATTAAAATTATCTTAGAAACCAAATAACATATGGTGTTTCCTTGTCCCCTATTAATGTTCGATTGTATGATAATAGAAACAGTGCAGGTATTATTTAGAGTTGACCCCTTGACACTTGACCCATAATAATACACACTAGGTATGCAAATAGCAAGTAGAGTGCTACCCTCTAAAAGGTGCACACTTGGAACTGATTTCACTTTTGAGCAAGTGTTACTAGGCTCTTGCCTGTTTCCATGCTATAAGCACAGACTAGTAAGAGGGTGGCTACTTATGGGTACAGGTCTTTGACAGTCCCAAAGTTTTCTCTTCCTAAAGTTGATTGATCTTGGTGGGGAATCAAACCTTGGAACTTTGGCCTTGAGAATACCATATGTCAAAGCAACCATGGAGTTGGTGTAAATCAGAAATGAATATATAGTCAGAACCACATTGAGTTTGTCATTAAACTGTCTATAAACAGTGGTCCAATAGCAAATACCCACGGAATATTCTGCATGAGTCATGTCCTGGCTTATCCATACTCAGTCTCACCAATCGATTCTACAGCACAGGGTTCAGGAGAGAGAAGAGACACACTCCAAGTGCATGTAGTTTGGTACACAAGGCAAAGGCCCTGCTGCACACTCCCAGACTCCCAGAAGCCAAAGCCAGATGACGTGGTTGAATGGCATCACCAACTCCATGGATGTGAATTTGAACAAGACCCAGGTGTTGCTGATGGACAGGAAAGCCTGGTGTGCAGTCCATGGGGTCACAAAGAGTAGGACAGGACTGAATGGCTGAACTCACATGGAGTGCTTCCTCCTTCCAAATGTACTGCGGACACTCCATAAGAAGCATAGTGAAACCCTGATGACCAGCATTGGGTACTCTATACCAATTCCAAGAAAAAGTATGAGAGGACTGAGACTTTGTGCATTATCTTCATACTCTATCCTCAGTACTCAAGAGAGTGCCTGACACAAACAGCAGCTCAATAAGTACTGAAACAAGCGAACACTAACAGGATTGTAATCATGATAGTTGCCTTAGAAACACTGCGTAAAGAAGATACTATTAAGAGAAGTCAGGCTGTATATTAAGACCAGTGGAAGCAAGTTGTGCCTTTGAAACTGGCAAGGCAATGCAATCATTTCCCCTCAGTCTTGCACAACAGGTTACAACTTCATCCATTTTAATAGGCCCCATTCTCCGATATTAAGACTTGGTCATCAATATAAAGTTTGCAGGCCTCCACTTAGGAAGCTGACATTTGCATATTCTATCCCACAGGTGTCAAGTTGCAATGAATCTAATTTTTCAATTTTCTCTTTGGGTGGATATATACAATTCAAAGAGTTGTAAGGGTAACATGTAGTTTACCATTGGGGCTTTAGATTTACTTCTAACACCTGCTGCTTAAAAGTCTGTAGAACTGAACTTTTATATGATTTTTTTTTAAAAAAAAAAAACATTGAAGCAATTTCGGTACTAGCTTTTTCGCAAAGAGCACACATACTTCAGGTTTTCTCTTAATATGTGTATAAGAGCATGTAGGGGTGTAATTTTGTTTATTTCAGAACTTCTCTTTCTTGAATCACAAGCAAGCATGTGTCTGAAGTAAACAAACAAAATGGGCATGTGCGTTTCTTTTCAAGAAACTAATAGGATTTAGGATCAGTTATAACCAGGCCTTGCCAGTTTGTACTAATGTGTTAACATGTACACAGAGATAAGTTCCAGGTGATAGAAGGAGCTTTAGCTGCATTCTCACTACAGCCTAGACTCTGCTTTTATGCTTCTTATTTTAGTTGGGGAAAATCCAACCAGTACTTCTGGGTGTGCAAGGCTGTGGAGAATGACAGCCAAACTCTGTGTGAATCAGTCTGCGTGGCTGTGAAGGAATTGTGGACTGAATTGAAGTTTTCCACTAAATATTTTCTTTGCAATTTCTCCATTGAATTTATCCTAAGAATAATACATACTTTTTGATCTATATAAGGATTTTCTTCGAAATATCCAAGGAAGCATATTTTCAGCCAGTCTCTATGATAAGTGGCTTGATGTTATTGATCAAGGCGAGGAGGAAGACAAAATAACCGCAACCCAGAGGTAATGATGCCATAATTACTCAACTCTGAGAAAATATAACCAACATACTCTTAGGAATATATTAGCTTATAGTTTACAGCTGTGTCCTCTAAAATAATGATCAGTATCACGGGGTTTCACTTGATCATGCCCATGGAAGCTAGTTTGAAGAGAGATGCATGCCTTACTGGTGACACTGTAATTGGTGTTTTTCTCCTAATCTCATTATCATGGACTGCTTGACCATTTTACACCTTCTGAATACATGAAACTGTTGGAGATGAAATCCACTGGTCTAAATTGAGATGATAAAGAACCAATCCGCCAGTGGTATGATCTTAAATACAAACACATAACTAACCAGAGTAGGTCTTACCTGGTTCAGGAATTAAATTCAGTGAAACATTTTTGTATGCATTCATGCCTGGAACTGTGAGAATGGACTGTGTACATGGTATAAAAAGAAGTACTTTGTTCTCTGTATTTCCACTTACTAAGCAAAATGACTCGCTTTATTTATAAGTGTTTTCTCTGTCCTTAGGCTTCTAGACCAGCTGCCGAGAGCCAATGTAGTTTTTCTGCGATATCTTTTTGCAGTTTTATACAATATTGAGCAACATTCCTCATCCAATCAGATGACAGCTTATAATTTATCAGTGTGTATAACCCCAAGCATGCTTTGTCTGTCTAATTCTGGCAGCTCAGAAAACTTCACCAAACAGGTAATGAGATCTCTCATTTTTATGCCTTGCGGAGCAGAGTCCCCATCTTGAACCTGAAGTCTGTAGTATTAACTCTGATGAACCAGTTTTTAAGTGCACATTTTAATTACACTGCTTTGGAGTGGCAGAGTCCTACTCTGGTTGGGCATGGGAAGGTGTATTATAACTGAGAACAGTTGACTCACTTCCCCTTTGCCATCCAAGAGACTAAACGATAGAGAGGTAAGAGTAGGATGATATGATAGAAAAGAACCTGGCTTTGGAATCAGAGAGCCAAGGTTCAACTCTCAGCCTAATCACTGAGGGTGTACAAGCCTCCAAACTATGATTTCATCATTACACAATGATGACACCCAATACATCTGGTCACTTTCGGCACATCTTAGCGGCCTGGGCAATATGAGCACCTGAGGCTCCACACATACTGGCCGCACTCTGCCACCGGTGGGTCATTCAGGAAAATACTTGGCTTCTATTGTGTCTCTGCCTGAGGATGAGGAAGCTAGTAAATATTTCAGAACATCCTAAGAGAGCCACAACATGCCTAATAAGATCACAGCTCTTCTCCAAGCTCCCCCGGACAGCAAGTGCGAGGCAAGGGAATGTGGTAAGACAGACAGACATGTTTTCTCTCCAGATGCTTTCTTCCTTCACAAAGGCCCCCGGCCAACACAGAAACCTCTGCTACCCAAGTTTCAGATATTTCTTCACTGAAGTGAAATTCACAATTGGTGTTGTATTTGATACTGTATAAATTTTAATAATATGAGATATAAAAAATCTATCTCAATAAAACTAGAAACAAATTTATTAAAAATAAATAAAACTTAATAAGAGAATATATATTTTTGTCCCAAAAATCCTATGCGGGATACTTAATAATCATCCTAGTTTTAAGCATGTTAACCATCATTACAAAATTTTAGCTATTAAAGCAGGGTACATAATAAAACTTTAGCACACTGACTAAAAGAATTTTAAAATTTGAGCCCAAACTACTCTTAAAAGTATCAGTTATGTCTTAGAAAAAGCTGATGTATATATATTTATATATTTTTTAATCAAGTCTGATTTTTTCTCAGATTTCTTTTGCATTTTTGGTTAGAGCCAAGATTCATGGATGAAATGTGATTTACTATTACACCATATGTAGAGTAATACCCCATTTTTTGCCCCTTCGTGTTACAGATTTCTTTCATACAATTTCTCATTGAAAACTGTCTCAAGATATTTGGAGAAGATATCACTTGTCTCTTTGGAGAGACGTCAGTGAGTTCTGATAACAGTGATATCACTGATATTACCGATAACAGTGAGAAGGTTGCAGGTATGTGAATAATGTAACTGGCTTTGATGCCAAAGACAGCAAGGCTGCCAGGGGTCAGTGGGAGATCCTAGAGCCCAAAGCACATTCTAAGGGCAGTAATTTCCATCTGCTCCAAGACATGGGAAGATTCCCACTTGTGAGATCAAAGCAAGGATAAGACTGTTCTGATTTCAAGAAGCAACTAGTACAGCTTTAGGAGACATCACGATTCATTGAGTTCAGTTCAGCTGCTCAGTCGTGTCCAACTCTTTGCTACCCCAAGGACTACAGTGACCCCAAGTCCTTGGGGTCGAGGACGGCAGCACGCCAGGCCTCCCTGTCCATCACCAACTCCCAGAGCTTACTCAAACTCACGTCCTTTGAATTGGTGATGCCGTCCAACCATCTCATCCTCTCTCGTCCCCTTGTCCTCCTGCCTTCAATCTTTCCCAGCATCAGGGTCTTTTCCAATGAGTCAGTTCTTCACATCAGGTGACCAAAGCATTGGAGTTTTAGCTTCAGCATCAGTTAGATTGCTGTGTTTGGGGTGGCCTTTCTGTATTCTGGCAGCTTGTGGTTCTTTTTTATTGTGGAGATTCCTCACTCTGTGTGGGATTGTATGAGTGGCTTGTCAAGGTTTCCTGCTTAGGGAAGCCTGCGTCCCTGTTCTGGTGGGTGGAGCTGGACTTCTCTCCAGAGGGCAATGAAGTGTCCAGTAGTGAGTTTTGAGATGTCTATGGGTTTGGTGTGATTTTGGGCAGCCTGTATATTGAAGCTCAGGGCTATGTTCCTGCGTTGTTGGAGAATTTGTGTTGTAAGTCGTGCTCTGGAACTTGTTGGCTCTTGGGTGGTGCTTGGTTTCAGTGTAGGTATGGAGGCTTTTGGATGAAGTCTTGTCCATTAATGTTCCCTGGAGTCAGGAGTTCTCTGGTGTTCTCAGGTTTTGAACTTAAGCCTCCTGTCTCTGGTTTTCAGTCTTATTCTTAGAGTAGCCTCAAGACTTCTCTATCTGTACAGCACCGATGATAAAACATCTAGGTTAATGATGAAAAGCTTCTCCACTGTGAGGGACACCCTGAGAGTTTCACCAAGTTAGATGTTGAAGAGAATAAGGAGGAGGGAGATAGAGTTGACCAGGAGAAGAAGAGGGGGAATCAAAAGGGGAGAGAGCAAGCTAGCCAGTAATCAATTCGCTATGTGCTCTCCACAGTCTGGGCCCCTCAGAGAGGCTCATGCACTTACCCAGAGAAGAGAAGGAAGAAGCAGAGAGAGGTGATCAGGATAAGAAAAGAGGGAATCAAAAGGAGAGAGACAGATCCAGCCAGTAATCAGTTCCCAAAATGTTCTCCATAGCCCGGAATACACAAAGAGATTCACAGAGTGGGTAGGGAAGAAAAGGGTGAGGGAGGAGATAGAGGCGACCTGGTGGAGAAAAAGGAGAGTCAAAAGGGGGAGAGCACAATCAAGGCAGTGATCAAACTCCCAAGTAAAAATGGGTAGTGAAGATTGGGTTCTTAAACGTACAAAATTGACAACAAATACCAAAAAGCAAATATTAAAAGTGTACAGTAAAGGTTAGAGTCTCCCAAATACAGTATTAGAAAAACAAAACAAAGTCACAAAAAATAACAAAACATATATATGAAGTTTGCAGGTAATAGTAGGTTATAAAAATTAAAATTAAAGAAGTAATAGAGGACTTAAAAATTTAAAAAAATATTTTTTTAATGATAATACTAAAAATATATCTAGGAATTTCTCTTCGGTTGTTGTGGGCAGTGTGGGGTTAGTTCAGTTTCAGATAGTTCCGTGATCCAGCTTATAGTTCTCAAGATCTATAGGCTCCTTCCAATGTAGTCAGTGCTAACTACAAGGTTTTAATCTGTTGCACCTGTCTTATCCAGAGCGGTTCCCTCTGTTTATTTTAACTTCTTCTATTTGCTGGTGTCTAATTTCCGCCCTGACTCATGGGGGTGAAGGTGGTCACTTATTTAGGCTCCCTTATTCATTGGTGCTGTGGGGACGGAGGAGCACTGCAAACAAATATCCCTGGCATGTGCTCACAGTGTCCTGGCCGCACTGGGTTTGCCCCCGCTCACGGTGTGTATCCTTTCCCAGTCTACACTGCTCAGGCTCCAGGTTGCTCTGCCTGCAACTGTCTGAGGCAGGCCCTGGGTTGCGTGCACTTCCCAGGTCTAAGCCGTTCAGGTTCAGGTTCAGGTTCTCAGGTACTCCACAAAGGCACAGACTCAGTCGGACCTGCGTTTTGTGCCCTTCCCATGTCCGAGCAGCTCAGGCGACCAGGTGCTTAGCGACCCCCAGGTGTGTTGTGTCTTATCACCTCCCCCATCCCAGCCGCTTGATTTGCTGGGTGGCAGCAGGCCTGCCTGTCTCAGGTGGGCCGTGTGTCTCTTCTGGGGAGCTGATCTCTGGCTGCGACCGTCCCAGCAGATGTCAACCGCCCAGAATCCCAACAAGTCTTGGTTAGCAAATGGGAGCCTGCTTGCAGTTTTGTAGAGGATGCCTCTCTGGGGCTGAGATTGCCCCTTTCAGGCTCTGGCTGCCCCCGCCTGCCTCCCTGTCTCTGGTGGGAGATGAGTCAGTGCACAGCCAGCTAGCTCTGCTCTGGTATTCTCTCAGTCCTCTGCTCTGTGAGTGGGCCAGGAAGTGCCTTAGATTAGGGCTTTTCACAGGACAGTTTTTTTTTTTTTCTCTCTCGCTGGCTATCCCACAATTTGGGTTGCTATCTCACATTAGCTCCCTCAGATTGCCCTCAGGGCACTCAGGCCTGGCCCTTACCCTAAGCAATGCAGCCCGCACCTCCATGTTCAGGCCCCCAGTTTGCTGGTGGCAACTGTGAGTGTCTGGACTAGTTCCCTGCTGGAAGTTGATGTTAGGCATGCAATCTGTGGGGTTTCTTTCTTTCTTTTTCCTCCCCGTTATGTTACCCTCTGAGATTCCAAAACTCCCCACTGACCTGCCAATGAGAGTGTTTCCTAGTGTTGGGAAACTTCTCCTCTTTTAAGACTACCGTCCCAGGACAGATCTCTGTCCCTACCTCATTTGTCTCTCTTTTTCTCTTTTATATTTTGTCCCACCACCTTTTAAAGACAATGGGCTGCCTTTCTGGGTGCCTGATGTGCTCTGGCAGCATTCAGAAATTGTTTTGTGGAATTTGCTCAGCATTCAATGTTCTTTTGATGAATTTGTGAGGAGAAAGTCGTCTTTCTGTTCTATTCCTCCACCACCTTAGGACTGCCTCTGAGACGTGAACTCTGGATTCTACCTCCACAGCAAGCTCTCTTTCCATTCTGCTTCAGACCTAGGTTGCAAATGGAACTGGACTGAATGTTTATATGTCTGTTTGTTTTTAAGTCTTTCCTCTTGCAATTATCCCTACTACCATTCCAGTATTGTCCCATTGACATTTCTTTCTCTGAAGAAAATGTCTTACTAATTTAGCAAGTACGGGGGCCAGAATAGAATTTCTACTTAATGTATTTGTATTCCTATAATAGTTATTCTATACCCACAAAGCTACACAATTTCAGTTTTTAACATTCAAACCCTAATTTGAGCATGAGGAAAAACACTAACCTAAATCTTGCCAGGATTGTTTAAGAAAGATGAGGTTGTAAAGTTAACCTGTTTCACAGTCCCTGGCAACCCACTCCAGTATTAATATCCAGGAAGACCAACGGACAGGAGCCTGACAGGCTATAGTCCATGGGGTCTCAAGAGGTGGACACGACTGAATAATTGAGCACCATACTTTTCGTGGATATAGTATACAGTTTTATTGGTCACAGAGCCCACAAGAACTCTAACACCAACCAATGTACATTATGAAAGGCCAATCTAGGCCCGAAAATAAAAGCGTAGGCCTTAATGTCTATTTTGCTTTCCATCTATGCTTATAGGCTAGCTGGCCATATAGCTTTGTACCAACTGATAGAGTTTTCTTCCTAAGAGTATTCTTATTAAAGCTGAACAATGAAGGAATACATTTGAAATACATGAATACCTGTGGGTAGTTTAGAAATAAAAGAATCAGGTTAAGAGTAGGGAAACCAGGGTGCATAAAGCAACTCAACCCATATAAACATGTATCTTTTCACGTTTGTACATATTAATTAGGAGAATCTGTTCCTGAATTTAAGAATGCATTTGCTTTCTTCATTATCTCCTTTTAAAATGATGGTAGTATGAATGTCAGGGCAGAAATAGCCTAAGGCAAAGTGATGGCATTCCTTCAGGAATGCACACCTTCTGGAGGCTACACAGTCAAATGGAGAATGGGGGTGCGGTCTGCTTAGGGGGAGGCGACTGATGTCTAGGCTGCCTTAGGCCTTCTGAAGGAGGGAAATTACCTTTACTAAGGCTGCTATGTGCCATGTCTTGTGCTGGGTAGTACATTATGTTATGTAGTCCAGTCAGGTGTAAGTAGCCTCATTTATGTTACATTTGAGCAAACTGAGGCTCAAAGAGTTTTAGGTAACTCATCCAATTAAGAGGCAGAATAGGAGCCTTCTGGTTCTCTCACCCAGCACAAGTGGTTCACTCATTTGAATGGACATGGTGACGCACTCACTATGTCTCCGAAAGACAAGTGAATGGGCATTTTAAAAGATTTGGTTAAATTCTTCTGTTTATTTTTCTACAACTGGGCTCCTCTAATTGACTTCTTTAGCTGGTTATTTAAGGAAATATTAAGCAGGTTTATTGAGGAAATATCAGGAAAACATTCATAGCTGGGCACGAGACACTTTGAACTCAATTCTTCACTGCTGATCACTCTTTTTTGAAAAATATTCCTTTGACAGGGGCTGTTGGTAGTTAAAATTCATCTTTGGGTTAGCTGAGTAAAGTGTCACACACACAAAAAATGGCCCCCTGTAATCCGACCATATGGTCTGCAATTAATGACTACTTCTCAAGGACCCTGAGGGCAGGAAGTCGTTCTTGGAGCTGACTGAGGTGTGTGGCCTCCCAGAGGAGAGGTCCAGAGGCTGACAAGCACTGTCAGGAAGGATGTCTCGTGAAAGGCGATTCTTTTCAAGGGAGAAAATTGTGCATGACTGGGTACTCAGAAAACCAAACAGGTAACTGAACAGAGGAAGGAAACTTCCTACAAATGCTGCTTGATTTGAATATTAAAGAATTTTGGCCTTTAAAATGAGATCTGAAACCAGAATCCACTGATAATACTCAACATTAGGAAACCTGTATAACTATAGGTTAAGTGCCTCATGACACAGGGCAAAGGGAATAGAGAGCACTGTCTGGGGAATACTGTCACAGGGAGAATCTACCCTGAGTCTGACCACGCCTCTAGGTTTAACTACTGGTTTGCAGAATATGGGCAAGAAGAACATGGTAACACCACAAGGATGCAATTAGCCTGCTTCAGAATGAGGGGAATGCTATGTAACAAATGGTTCGGTTTCTCTCTTTCAGCCTCTGCCATGAACATGCTGCTGAATGTAAGTGGTGGAAATCAGGCTAAATAAGCTAAACTACTACTAGTGAAAATGTCTCTTCTACATTAGTTTCAGACAAGAAGACAGTTAGGAAGAGTTCTCTCAAAAACTGGGCCTTTGGCTGTATCTCCAGGAGCTGCAAGGAGAACCAACACCCATGTCTACCACCCACAAAGCCAAAACAGCTCTTTGGAGCTCCTCTTGAGGATGTATGTGATAATGACACCCTGCCCACCCCAATTCTGGTAGGTCTTATTTTGGTTTCTGTAACCTTCCTGAGAAGGGGAGTGCTGAGAGACCAAGTGTTCTCTTCCAAATCTACTCCCAAATGAAGAAGTCTGGCTTTGTCCGATAAGATTCATAACATTACTTCAAAGAATAAGATCTGATTTAGGTACTGCAGAGTCAGAAGGCAAGTACAAGATGAAAAGATACTCTCATCCATTCCGCTGATTTCAACAAAGACCCATCTATACCAGCTCAGACCAGTTAACATGGACCCTGTAAGTTAAGGCAGTTAGAGAAGGCGAGGTTGAGAAAAAGAATGAGAGCAGTCTTTTACAGATCACCTTTATGAGGCAAGAAGGGGCATCAGTCAGATTAGTGAGCTGCTGCCCTTACCCAAGAAAAGAGGAAGTATATAGAGGCACGTATGTGGAAAGCTCCTGTCTTAAGGGGGCCTGTTCTTCTGCAAGGTTGTTCAGAGTAGTTATCTCTTAAACAGCTGCGGCAAGGAATTGTGGAGATCAGCCAGAGGCTGGGACAGGCTGGGAGCTGGGCAAAATCAACCCAATGTCCATTTTTTCCTTCGGGTGACAGAGTGCTTGTTTTGCATAGAATGGTGGGGAGGTCCTGGAGGCGAGTTTTAACTCCAGGCTATTTTGACCGCGTAGCTTTCCTTCAGACTCTGTGTGTAAGAATCTCTGCGAGTCCACCTCATCCTCATATGTCTCCTCGTCTCCTCAAGTCTCCTTCAGCTGAGTCTTCTCCCCCTTATGATGCAAAATGTCTCACACGGATTTGATAGGGAACTCAAGTGTTTAAGCAGAAAGTACGCATCCTCTGGCAAAGATGAATCATTTGCTCCTGACAGAAGGTGTCAAAAGAGAGTCACAGAGTTCGGACTGTGCTATATCAAATTAGTGTACTGAACTGTAAGCATTAACTCTTGTTCACTGTCCACTATCTCTCCAAGCACTACACTAGATGCAGGGAATTTTATGGTATATATGAAGGAATTTATCATACTAGCTACGTGCTAGCTACTACCCCAGACCTTGCATCTTTCACAGAAAATTTAGGAGGTAGCCATGACTATCATCACCCCCACTTCATAAATGATAAACAAAAGAGCCTCACCCAAGTATGTGCTATGCCCAAAGTCACACAGTGGATGACTGGTATAACAGATTCCACATTCCTTGGAAAACCTGGCTCCAATATCTCTTATGTCTCTAAATCTGCAGACAGCAGAGGACATGAAAATACAGGAAAAGGAACTAGAAAGGCTGATGAGACAGGAATGTCATCGGAGAAGGAGGAGAGGCGTATTGAGCCTGATTTTGAGGGGAGGGAATACAGGAAACAGGACTGAATGGGGTGGACAGTCCCTGGAAGGGGAAGAAACAAATGGAGCATGAATATGGCAAAAAGATTTCCACACTTAGGGAAGACCATGTATAATAGTGAATAAAGAGAAAGGAGCGGTGAACGAAGAGAGTGTGAAATCTACAAAGGCCTCAAAGCAGAGACGTTTAACACAGTAAATTCACTGAAACGGAAAATCTGATTACACAAGTGTTTACAATGTTTCAGTGTATGAATGTCAAATCGATTGTTGGGTCGAAAATATATTTAGAGACACTGAAGAAAAAATTTCAAATTGACTTCGGTGCTGTTCTTTAACTGTACCCTCATATACCACAGGTCTGTCAAAACAGGAGCAAGCTTGTGCTCTGGGCTTCTAGACATGAAATGTCCCACAGTTTTCTTTTCTTTCCTTCCCTATAGGATATGCTTTACTTTATCAATGAAAAAGGGCCGTTCACAGAAGGCATCTTCAGAAAGTCACCCAGTATAAAATCATGCAGAGCCCTAAAGAAGAAACTAAACTGTGGAGACACAGTGAACTTGAATGAGGAACCAATTCTTGTTATTGCCTCCGTCTTAAAGGTAAGGAAAGTTTGACCATTATCCACGCACGGTAAATCTGAAGGTATATGACTGATCCTTCATTATGAATGCCCAAGAAACCTAATAGGCATAAGAGAGGAAGGAGCTGAAAAGTGAAAAACACTTCACAAAGCCAAAACTGAAGGAAGGTACCGCAGATGTTATAAGCCCCATACATTAGATATTTTCCTTTTTCATTGCACATCTTGACTCCTGAACACTCCATGCAAAGGAATAACAAGATATTTCAAAATACCCACTTACACATTGAGTGTTTACCAAAACAAGCTTCCTGCTTTGGATGACTTCCTCATCACCTTCCTAATGAAGGCCACATTTCCAAAATAAAATTCATATGAAGCTTTTGGAAACAGTTAACAGAAGTAACTTCCCAGGTGGCTCAGACAGTAAAGAATCCGCCTTCAATGCAGGAAACCTGGGTTCCATCCCTGGGTTGCCAGGATCCCCTGGAACAGGGACTGGCATACGACTCCAGTATGGTTGCCTGGAGAATCCCATGGACAGTGGAGTCTGGCAGGCTATAGTCCATGAGGTGGCACAGAATTGGACACGGCTGAAGCAACTTAACATGGATGCAGGACAGATGTTTACTCACTATGGTAAACTCGTGTGTTTAGTGTGTGTGTGTGTGTCTGTGTGTGTTAGTCGCCTAGTCGCAGCCGACTCTCTGTGATCCCATTGACTGAAGCCCAGCAGACTCCTCTGTCCATGGAATCTTCCAGGCAAGAATACTAGAGTGGTTTGCCATGCCCTTCTCCAGGGGATCTTCCTGCCAGGCATCGAACCTGCATCTCTTGCATCTCCTGCATTGGCAGGCAGGTTTTTTACCACTAGCACCACCTGGGAAGCCCATTTGTCTTATAATGAATCAAAAAACCCTTAGTGAGGCCACCAAAATCTCTGATCACTTCATCATCCTTGCTTCCCCTGTGTCTCAATGCCTTTTACTTGAAAATTAGTGTAGGGATGATGCCACCATTTGTTCCTTCTTTTTCCTCCTTTTATCTCCCTTACCATCTTTAATGGGCTTTGTTAACATTTGTAAGTTTAACCCACCACCCAAGGTTACAGTTACATGGTAACCAGTTTTACTACATGCCTAATCTTATAAATCTTATTTTTAAAGGGAGTGCAACAATCAAAATCTGTTTGGAATTTTGCAAAATTCAATAGGTTTATACAAAAAATAGACTGAGTTTGAAATGATACAGCTAAATCACCAGTGTGTAGTTAAATTTCTACCAGGGCGATAATACAACAGAAAGAAAAAATTAATCAGTCCATCTTGGTACTTGTTAGCAGCTATGAACAAAAATATATTGATGTAGTAATAACTACAGACAGGTTATTAAAATTATCTTAGAAATCAAATAACATATGGTGTTTCCTTGTCCCCTATTAATGTTTGATTGTATGGTAATACCAACAGTGCAGGTATGATTTAGAGTTGACCCCTTGACACTTGACCCATAATAATACACACTAGATATGCAAACAGCAAGTAGAGTGCTACCCTCTAAAAGGTGCACACTTGGAACTGATTTCACTTTTGAGCAAGTGTTACTAGGCTCTTGCCTGTTTCCATGCTATAAGCACAGACTAGTAAGTGGGTGGCTACTTATGGGTACAGGTCTTTGACAGTCCCAAAGTTTTCTCTTCCTAAAGTTGATTGATCTTGGTGGGGAATCAAACCTTGGAACTTTGGCCTTGAGAATACCATATGTCAAAGCAACCATGGAGTTGGTGTAAATCAGAAATGAATATATAGTCAGAACCACATTGAGTTTGTCATTAAACTGTGTATAAACAGTGGTCCAATAGCAAATACCATGGCATATTCTGCATGAGTCATGTCCTGGCTTAACCATACTCAGTCTCACCAATCGATTCTACAGCACAGGGTTCAGGAGAGAGAAGAGACACACTCCAAGTGCATGTAGTTTGGTACACAAGGCAAAGGCCCTGCTGCACACTCCCAGACTCCCAGAAGCCAAAGGCAGATGACATGGTTGAATGGCATCACCAACTCCATGGACATGAATTTTAACAAGACCCAGGTGTTGGTGATGGACAGGAAAGCCTGGTGTGCAGTCCATGGGGTCACAAAGAGTAGGACAGGACTGAATGGCTGAACTGAAATGGAGTGTTTCCTCCTTCCAAATGTACTGCGGACACTCCATAAGAAGCATAGTGAAACCCTGATGACCAGCATTGGGTACTGTATACCAATTCCAAGAAAAAGTATGAGAGGACTGAGACTTTGTACATTACCTTCATACTCTATCCTCAGTACTCAAGAGAGTGCCTGACGCAAACAGCAGCTCAATAAGTACTGAAACAAGCGAACACTAACAGGATTACAATCATGATAGTTACCTTAGAAACACTGCCTATAGAAGATACTAGTAAGAGAAGTCAGGCTGTATATTCGGAGAAGGCAATGGCATCCCTCTCCAGTACTTTTGCCTGGAAAATCCCATGGATAGAGGAGCCTAGTAGGCTGTAGTCCATGTGGTCGCTAGAGTTGGACACGACTGAGCGACTTCACTTTCACTTTTCACTTTCATGCATTGGAGAAGGAAATGGCAACCCAGTCCAGTGTTCTTGCTTGAAGAATCCCAGGGAAGGGGAAGCCTGGTGGGCTGTCGTCTGTGGGGTCACACAGAGTCGGACACAACTGACACGACTTAGCAGTAGCAGTAGCAGGCTGTATATTAAGACCAGTAGAAGCAAGTTGTGCCTTTGAAACTGGCAAGGCAAGTTTGCACAACAGTTTACAACCTCATCTCTTTTAATAGGCCCCATTCTATGATATTAAGACTTGGTCATCAGGATAAAGTTTTCAGGCTTCCACTTAGGAAGCTGATATCTGCATATTCTATCCCACAGGTGTCAAGTTGCAATGTATCTAAATTTTCAGTTTCCTCCTTGGGTGGATATATTCCATTCAAAGTGTTGTAAGGGTACCATGTAGTTTACCCATGGGGGTTTTGATTTATTTCTAACACCTGCTGCTTAAAAGCCTGTAGAACTGAACTTTTATATATATATATATATATATATATATATATATATATATATATTTTTTTTTTTTACGGCCTTTGGAATTTTTAATTTCTATTCAAAATTACGAAGAACTTACACAAATTAATAAGAGAAGACTGTTGTATTAGTTTTCTTTCATGACTATAACAGCTTGCCACAAACTTAAGGGTTTAAAACAATAGTATTGTATTATGCTGCAGTTCTGCAAGTAGGAAATCTGTTACAGGTCCTAGTGGGCTGAAACCAAAGTGTTAGCAGGGTTGCATTCCTTTCTGCAGGCCCCAGGGACAAATCTATTTCCTTGCCCATTCAGATGTTGGAATTCAGTTCCATGCAGTTGTAGAGCTAAGATCTCCTCATCCTTGCTGTCAACTTGAGACTGCCCTCAGCTCCTAAAGACAACTTCCAGAATCAGCAACAAAATGTCAACTCATTCTCACACTGTCACCACTCTGACTTGACTTATTTTCCTTCTACTTACACTTTTTAGATTTCATATGAAATCTTAGGGCTTCCCAGGTGTCTTTGTTGTAAGGAATCTGCCTGCCAATGCAGGAGACGCAAGTTCGATCTCTGGGTTGGGAAGATCCCCTGGAGAAGGGAATGGCAACCCACTCCAGTACTCTTCCCTGGAGAATCCCATGGTCAGAGGAGCCTGGTGGGCTGCAGTCCATGGGATCGCCAAGAGTCAGACACGGCTAAGAGACTGAATGACAATAAAAAAATTTTTTTTTTAAAGAAAAAGATTGAAGCTATTTCGATACTAGCTTTTTCCCAAAGAGCACACATACTTCAGGTTTTCTCTTAATATGTGTAGAAGACCATGTAGGGGTGTAATTTTGTTTGTTTTATTTCAGAACTTCTCTTTCTTGAATCACAAGCAAGCATGTGTCTGAAGTAAACAAACAAAATGGGCATGTGCGTTTCTTTTCAAGAAACTAATAGGATTTAGGATGAGTTATCACCAGGCCTTGCCAGTTTGTACTAATGTGTTAACATGTACACAGAGATAAGTTCCAGGTGATAGAAGGAGCTTTAGCTGCATTCTCACTACAGCCCAGACTCTACTTTTATGCTTCTAATTTTAGTTGGGGAAAATCCAACCAGTACATCTAGGTGTGCAAGGTTGTGGAGAATCACAGCCAAGCTCTGTGTGAATCAGTGTGCGTTGCTGTGAAGCAATTGAGGACTGAATTGAATTTTTCAAGTAAATATGTTATTTGAAAATTCTCCATTGAGTTTATCCTAAGAATAATATATACTTTTTGATCTATATAAGGATTTTCTTCGAAATATCCAAGGAAGCATATTTTCAGCCAGTCTCTATGATAAATGGCTTGATGTTATTGATCAAGGGAATGAGGACGACAAAATAAAGGCGACCCAGAGGTAATGATGCCATAATTACTCAACTCTGAGAAAATACAACCAACATACTCTTAGGAAAATATTAGCTTATACTTTACAGCTGTGTCCTCTAAAATAATGACCAGTATCACGGGGTTTCACTTGATCATGCCCATGGAAGCCAGTTTGAAATGAGATGCATGCCTTATTGGTCACACTGTAATTGTCACCAATCTTATTAACATGGAATGCTTGACCATTTTATGCCTTCTGAATACACGAAACTGATGGAGGTGAAATCCACTGGTCTCAAAAGAGATGATAAAGAACCAATCCGCCAGTGGTATGATCTTAAATACAAACACATAACTAACCAGAGTAGTTCTTATCTGAATCAGGAATTAAATTCAGTGAAACATTTTGTATGCATTCATGCCTGGAACTGTGAGAATGGACTGTGTACATGGTATAAAAAGAAGTACTTTGTTCTCTGTATTTCCACTTACTAAGCAAAATGACTCGCTTTATTTATAAGTGTGTTTTCTGTCCTTAGGCTTCTAGACCAGCTGCCGAGAGCCAATGTAGTTTTTCTGCGATATCTTTTTGCAGTTTTACGCAATATTGAGCAACATTCCTCATCCAATCAGATGACAGCTTATAATTTATCAGTGTGTATAACCCCAAGCATTCTTCATCTGCCTAATTCTGGCAGCTCAGAATTAGGAAACTTTACCAAAAAGGTAACGAGATCTCTTATTCTTATGCCTTGTGGGGCAGAGTCCCCATCTTGAACCTGAAGTCTGTAGTATTAACTCTGATGAACCAGTTTTTAAAGTGCACATTTTAATTACACTGCCTTGGAGTGGCAGAGTCCTACTCTGGTTGGGCATGGGAAGGTGTATTATAACTGAGAACAGTTGACTCACTTCCCCTTTGCCACCCAAGAGATTAAATGATAGAGAGGTAAGAGTAGGATGATATGATAGAAAAGAACCTGGCTTTGGAATCAGAGAGCCAAGGTTCAACTCTCAGCCTAATCACTGAGGGTATACAAGCCTCCAAACTATGATTTCATCATTACACAATGATGACAACACCCAATACATCTGGTCACTGTCGGCACACCTTAGCGGCCTGGGCAATATGAGCACCTGAGGCTCCACACATACTGGCCGCACTCTGCCAGCTGTGGCTCATTCAGGAAAGTATTTGGCTTCCATTGTGTCTCCGCCAGAGGATGAGGAAGCTAGTAAAATATTTCAGAACATCCTAACAGAGCCACAACATGCCTAATATGATCACAGATCTTCCCCAAGCTGCCCCGGACAGCAAGTGTGAGGCATGGCAATGTAGTTAGACAGACAGACATGTTTCTCTCCAGATGCTTTCTTCCTTCACAAACCCTCCCGCCCCGCACAGAAACCTCTGCTACCCACGTTTCAGTTATTTCTTCACTGAAGTGAATTTCACAATTTGTGTTGTATTCGATACTTTATAAGTTTTAATAAGATGCCATATATAAATCCTATCTCAATAAAACTAGAAAATTTTTAATAAAAATAAATAAAACTTAATAAGAGAATATACATTTTTGTTCCAAACATCCTATGTGTGGTGCTTAAAAGTCATCCTAGTTTTAAGCATGTAACCATCATTACAAAATTTAAGTTATTAAACCAGGCCACATATTATAACTAGCCCACTGACTTAAAGAATTTTAAAATTTGAGCCCAAAGTACTCTTGAAAGTATCAGTTATTTCTTAGAAAAAGCTGATGTATATATATATAATATATATATATTATATATATATATATATTATATATATATATATACTTTAATCAAGTCTGAATTTTTCTCAGACTTCTTTTGCATTGTTTGTTAGAGCCAAGATTCATGGATGAAATGTGATATACTATTACACCATATGTAAAGTAATACCCCATTTTTTGCCCCTTTGTGTTACAGATTTCTTTCATACAATTTCTCATTGAAAACTGTCTCAAGATATTTGGAGAAGATATCACTTGTCTCTTTGGAGAGATGTCAGTGAGTTCTGATAACAGTGATATCACTGATATTACCGATAACAGTGAGAAGGTTGCAGGTACGTGAATAATGTAACTGGCTTTGATGCCAAAGACAGCAAGGCTGCCAGGGGTCAGTGGGAGATCCTAGAGCCCAAAGCACATTCTAAGGGCAGTAATTTCCATCTGCTCCAAGACATGGGAAGTTTCCCACTTGTGAGATCAAAGCAAGGAGAAGACTGTTCTGATTTCAGGAAGCTACTAGTAAGCTTTAGGAGACATCATGGTTCAGTTCTGTTCAGTTGCTCAGTCGTGTCTGACTCTTTGTGACCCCAAGGACTACAGTGACCCCAAGTCCTTGGGGTTGAGGACTGCAGCGTGCCAGGCCTCCCTGTTCATCACCAACTCCCGGAGCTTACTCAAACTCATGTCCATCGAATCGGTGATGCCATCCAACCATCTCACCCTCTCGTCCCCTTCTCCTCCTGCCTTCAGTCTTTCCCAGCATCAGGGTCTTTTCCAATGAGTCAGTTCTTCACATCAGGTGGCAAAAACATTGGCATTTCCAGCCTCAGCATCAGTCCTTCCAATGAATATTCAGGACTGATCTCCTTTAGGATGGACTGGCTGGATCTCCTTGCAGTCCAAAGGACTCTCAAGAGTCTTCTCCAATACCACAGTTCAAAACGAACCTCACAGTATATTATTGCATTTGGAAATTTTTAAAATAAAACTTGAAATGCAACTCATATATAAAAGATGTGCTCTGGCTTAACCTAGGTTGAGGGGCCCAGAGCACTGCCTGGTTTATTCCCCTCTCCTTCCTTTTTCAGGTCAGTGGTCCCTGAGGCACTGCAGGTTTCTAGTGCCTTTGAATTAGGTTGAAAAGAACCAGCATCACTGAGAAAAAAAGGACTAATATCAGAAAAACTTTCCAGGCTATCAACTCTTGTACCACTATTTACCAGTTGGGTTAACTTTGGCCAATTGTTCTAGCTCAGTTTCAGTTTCTTCATCTCTAAAGTGTGAATAAAAAATATCTAAATCTTAGGATTGCTGTAAAGATTAAATAAGATAATTGATGTAAAACAAATCTGTAAAGAAGCAATTAATAGGGCTAGTAGAAGTCTCATGAGATTAGAGTTAGTACTACTTGAGCCTAGCAACAGTGGAAACAGTGTCAGACTTTATTTTTGGGGGCTCCAAAATCACTGCAGATAGTGACTGCAGCCATGAAATTAAAAGATGCTTACTCCTTGGAAGGAAAGCTATGACCAACCTAGATAGCATATTGAAAAGCAGAGACATTACTTTGCCAACAAAGGTCCGTCTAGTCAAGGCTATGGTTTTTCCAGTGGTCATGTACGGATGTGAGAGTTGGACTGTGAAGAAAGCTGAGAGCCGAAGAACTGATGCTTTTGTACTATGGTGTTGGAGAAGACTCTTGAGAGTCCCTTGGACTGCAAGGAGATCCAACCAGTCCATTCTGAAGGAGATCAGCCCTGGGATTTCTTTGGAAGGAATGATGCTAAAGCTGAAACTCCAGTACTTTGGCCACCTCATGCGAAGAGTTGACTCATTGGAAAAGACCCTGATGCTGGGAGGGATTGGGGGAAAGAGGAGAAGGGGACGGCAGAGGATGAGATGGCTGGATGGCATCACTGACTCGATGGATGTGAGTCTGAGTGAACTCTGGGAGTTGGTGCTGGACAGGGAAGCCTGGTGTGCTGCGATTCACGGGGTTGCAAAGATTCGGACACGACTGAGCGACTGAACTGAACTGAATATCTGAGAACATGTTCAAACTAAGATCTCTCTGCTTTCATTTCATCAGTGATAAAAGAACAATCTCTTGAATCTGAGCCAGTGAGAATGACAATGTTTTACAAAAAGGGACAACTGCAGTATGATGCCATGACCTCATCAAGGATGGGTCCATCCACTGACCTGTCTACAGTATTCTAAGTCCCCGAAGATTACAGTCCCCGAAGATTACAGTCTCCATAATCACACTTTATCCTTCCTTTTTCTTTATCCTATAATAAATATCTCACTCAAGAATACTTTTTACAAAATATTTGCATAATTTTGTTGAGTTTGAATTAAATGCTCAGATTTTATCCAGAAATAAATGAATTTCCTGGCACAAGAATGAACACGAGGCACTTCAACCAAGAAAACCACTTTGGATCATTCAATGAAAAATAAGACCTTTCAAGGTCCCAGCTTATACCATTTCAGTTTTTCTTGATCCCATATATCCGTATGTGAGAAAATATTCCCCCCAAAGTATCTCTTCTTTCATTCCTACCATATTTTTTGTACTGTGTTGTACATTTTTATATTGATGCAATAGAAATAGGTTAGAAAACTATTTCATTTGCTTATGATTCATTTTAACACTTTGGTAGAGGCTCAACTGGCAGTTTGGGTCTCAACTAAGATCACTTATGAACTTTTAAGCACTTGGCAGCTCAACCTGGAGTAAGCTACATGTCTGCTGTTTGAAGTTGGCTCTGGGTTGATCCCCATGTCTTCAACAAGAAAACCGGCCTACTTCATATGGTAGAAGAAGGGTTCCCAACAGCAAGAGAGGCTTTTCAAGAGTCACCGTAGAAAAGGGCTCCACAGAAGACTACAAAGACAGTGAGTTATTCATTATTTACTGAGGAAAGTAAGGGAGTTCCAGAAAAACATCTATAGTCAGCTTCACTGACTATGCTAAAGCCTTTGACTGTATGTATGCATGGTGCTCAGTTGTTTCAGTCGTGTCCAACTCTTTGCAACCCTATGGACTGTAGCCCACCAGCTCCTCTGTTCATGGGATTTTCCAGGCAAGAATACTGGAGTGGGTTGCCATTTCCTCCTCAGGGGAATCTTCCTGATCCAGGGATCAAATCCATGTTTCCTGAGACTCCAGTGTTGGAGGTGGTATCTTTACCTGCTGAGCTGTCAGGGAAGTCCTTTGACCATGTGGATCACAACAAACTGTGAAAAATGATTAAAGAGATGGGAGTACCAGACCACCTTACTTGCCTCCTGGGAAACCTGTAAGCCGGTCAAGAAGCAACAGTTAGAATCGAACATGGAACAGAGGACTGGTTCATAATTTAGAAAGGCTGTATATCATCACTCTGCTTATTTAATTGATATGCAGAGTATATCATGCGAAGTGCTATGCTGGATGAATCAAGTTGGAATCAAGATTTCTGGGAGAATTATCAACAACCTCAGATATACAGATGATACCGCTCTAATGGCAGAAAGTGAAGACAAACTAGAGTCTCTTGAAAAGGGCGAAAGAGGAGAGTGAAAAAGCTGGTTTGAAACTAACCACTAGAAAAACTAAGGGACAGCTAGATCATTTCCTCAGAGGAGAAGAAATTACAGAAGCATAAGAGAAAAAGAGAGCATTTTATGGCTTATGAGTTTTGAAAACTTAGTTTCCTAGGAAACAAAAACAACACATGGCAGAGGGTAAAGATCTAGGTGGAAACCTCATGGGAAAATCCTTAAATCATTAGGTGTATGGAACACATGCCACATTTCATAAATAGAAACCAAGGGGAATTAGGAAGCCCCCAGAGAACAATTAAATAACATGTCTAAGAAAGATGGGGCATCATACATTCATACAGAATTTCTTGTACCTCAACATGGAACAGATCAGTGAAGTTATTCCCAGCAACATGAGAATTACCATATGGAAGGAACAAAGAGAACCACTGGATTTGAGTAACACATGTCTCAGCAATAGTGGTACAGGCCAATCACCTGGGACAAGAGAGCAAGTAGGACATTTCAGCAGATGTCCAGCATACACAGATGACACAGTGGATAAATGCCATGCCTCATTCCACAATCACCTAACTCCTTAGCATAAGAAGACTCCAGAACATGATACATTCATGGAGAAAATGGAAAGACCTTGAATTTCTGCCAATCTGGGAACAAAGGATTACACTAGAAATGTACCATTTAAAACTATACAACAGTACATATCTTAATATATTACAGTTTGTCGACTGAGATGGATACCAATATATATAGAATACTTGATCCATGCATTGTTTCCATAGCAAGGGTTCCAGGGTCAAACAGATTTGGGAAATGCTATATTTTCCTACCGGAAATCAAAATGCCCATTAACATATTAATGTCTTAGAGAAGACTCACAGTAAAGAAACTCAGTATTTTCCACATCTGACCTGAGAGGTCGTTTTGGAGGAACCCTATTAATGAACAATCCTAGGAACATACATATATAAACACTGCTCTTAGTTTACCTTCTTAGGTCACAGAAGATCCTCTACAATGCAACCTGCTCCAGTAATCCATTTTTTCTTCACTATCTCTCAGTGTAGATCCTTTTCTTTAGCTAGGTCAGACACTTCACTGTTTCCTGAACAAGACACACACATATCTCTAAGTATAATTATCAACTCCTCTTTGTCTCTAAATATACACAAACTAGATAGCTACTTGGGTTCTACTCACTCAGAAATTTCACAAGAGACACCTGTGACCATTCCAGCTCAAATTAATTGCTCTTTTATAATGCATAAACATTTGACCCCATTAGATATTGGCTCATATGCTGCTATGCACCATCAGGAATTACACTGGTATTTTTATACATAGCTCAACAATCCAAATTCCTGTGGTGAATGATTACCCGTTGTGTTAATTTTATATTACTTTTAATGCCTGGGTAAATGTCTACTAAAAAAGGTATAAATGAATTTCTGAATTTTTCTAAGAGTACAGAAATTTTACATTGACTGGTAATGACTGCAAATTTTAAAACCGAAGAGGTAGAAAACAGCACAAATGGAATTTCAGTGAGTAGCAGTAAGACATAAGTTTTAGATATGACCTTAAAGTCTTTACTGTTCACAAGTTCTGGTAGTCACTGTTTTTATTCATCTAGCAAAAATGGGATATCGGTGTGATATATTTGGGAATAATTGCATGCTTGTATAAATTTTCTTTTAAGTAGAAACAATTCCATAACAAAAAGGGGTAAAAACATGGCTGGGCAGTGTATCTGTGCGTTTTTAGGCCAAGAAAGATACACAAAAGTCTCTCAAATCTGAAGAGGAGAAATAACAGGAGATAAAGAAAAGCTGAAAACAGTCTGTCAACTGTAACTCACAGAGGAGATTCTTGCCATGTGGAAATGGCGAATAAAGGTCAGCTTCCCCCTAGGATACTCACCAAGAAAATCAAGTTATTAATTTTAGAAAAGATTCTAGGAACTGATAAACTATAAAAGGACCCACCTGTCTAATGTAGAATGAATAAAAGGCAATTCGATTTTCTGATATTAGTCTTTACTATAGCTAGTAAGATCTGTGTAATCATCAGACAATTTTCACTTAGTGATGTAATTAGGGTTAAATATTTTCAAAAGCAAAGCAAAGATACTAAGGATGAAAATATTGATGATTGATTCCAGAAAGAGAGCTATTGAAAGGCTTTAAGAGGAAACTAATTCTCTTTATGGTGATTAATAATTATGATATATTGACTAGAATATGAATGTAATATATATATTCAATTTTTATTCCACTGCATTAGCTATATCTCAAATAATTATTTTTATTTTTTAGTATTTTAGTTTTTCAATCATTCAGTCAATACATGTTATAATTTTGTGAATTATTCTTTAATCCATACATTGTTTATGCTTTTCTTTTTTTTCAGGTTCCCATACTGAAGGATTTTCATTACTATTTGTAACAGCTAATTTCTAACTTTAATAGAGTAGTGACTAGATAATATGTGAATGATTGTGATTCTTTGCGACTGCAGGTATATAGTAAATTTTAAACGTTTAAATGTTGCATGCATGCTTTAGAAGAGTGTGTATTCTCTGTTGGGTTCTCTTTTGGGTACAAAGATATATATGTATATATGTATATATATATATATATATATATATATATATATATTTAAAATCATGCTATATATGTTACTCTGGAGAAGGACATGGCAACCCACTCCTGTACTCTTGCCTGAAAAATCCCATGGGTGGAGGGGCCTGGTAGGCTACAGTCCATGAGATGGCAAAGTCAGACACGACCGAGCGACTTCACTTTCACTTTTGACTTTCATGCATTGGAGCAGGAAATGGCAACCCACTCCAGTGTTCTTGCCTGGAGAATCCCAGGGACAGAGGAGCCTGGTGGGCTGCCATCTATAGCGTCGCACAGAGTCGGACACGACTGAAGCGACTTAGCAGCAGCATATGTGTTACTCACATCCTCTCTGTATATTCTCCAAATTAGAGGTTTCTAAGAGAGGTGTTAAACTCTCCCATTATGATATTAAGTTTGTCAATTTTATTTTGTAATTCTGAGTTTTTATAGCTGTTTTTTTTTTTTTTTTTTTGGAGGGGGGTTACAGTCTACATCTATATTAAGCATACACAAAGTTATAATTTTTATACTCTTCATAAATATTCTTTATTAATGTTAATGCATCTGCTTTATATGCTATTTTGAATAATATTTTTATTTCAGCTCTTCTTTTGGTCCATATATGCCTAGAATATCTCTTTTGCTTTTTCTCTTTTTAAATTTTCTGTTTTAGGGTGGGTGTGCACAGATTTGGTGGTGTGCGTGTTTTTGTGTCAGTGTCTCCTATAAACACCATATAACTGATTTTTTTAAAATATCTAAGCTAGTAATTTTATTTTTAATTTAACCAGAGTCATGTAATCTATTTACATCTGTTGTCACTACAATGTATTTTGAGTTACACCATTTTATTCCATAGTTTAGTTTCATCAGCAGTTTCTAATGGCTTCATTTGTCCTCCTTCTTCTAACTTTTATTGGATTAGTACACCGTAGATAAGTGTTTACCTTATTGATTTTTATTTATACATATTAAAACTTCTCAGACATTATCTCTCTGAATATGCTGCTGTAACATTCCTCTATTATCTTTTGCTAGCATCCCATTAAAATTCTATTAAACAAGGATTCTTGAACATGATATCTCAAAATTGTTTCAATGTTTTTCTTTATGCTGCATCTTGGGTACAATTCTTAGTTCTCTCTTCCAGTTTGTTAGGTCTTTAACTTTGTCCCATTCCAGAGTTTATGTTTTAAATTTTATGAGTTTTCAAATGCTGATATATTTTCTAGGGCTACCAACTGGATCTTTTTTCCTATCCTTATGATTTTATACATATATTTTTAATACAGATCATTCCTTTTCCTTTCTGATTCTGGTACCCCAAGAAATAGCCTGCTGCTGTATCAATACCTAAAAATGTGGAAGGGGCTTTGCAAACTGGGTAGTGAGCAGAGGCTTGGAGGAGTTTTTGAGATACATGCTAATAAAAGCCTGAGTTACTGTGAGAACAATATTGGTAGAACTATAGATGTTAGAGGTGATTCTAGTAAGGATTCAGAAAGAAAAGAGGAGAGCTTGAGAGGCAGTCTATCTTCTTAGAGAATAAACAAATAATTATGAACAGAATGTTAGTAGAAATATGGAATTCAAGGTCATCCTGGTGAAGCCTCAGATGGAAATGAAGAAGATGTTACTGGAAACTAAGAAAAGATAACCATGTGATAAAAGGCAAAGAACTTGGTTGAACTGGTGTTCTAGTTCTGTGAAAAAGAGAACTTGCAAGCAATAAAAATGAGTATTTATTTCAGCGGCAGTGATTCACCCTCCTCTGTCTTCTGGCTCACTGATCTGTTGCCCTGTACCATTCAATCTACTGTTGATTCCTTCGAATGCATTTTTTACTTCAGTTAGTGTGCTCTTCATCTCTATTTGGTTTTTTGGCTCTTTGTTAAAAGCTTTTAACTTCTCACTTAGTGCATCCATTCATACTGTGGAAAACACTTCAGAGGTTTCTAAAAAAAAAACTAAAAAGAGAACTACCATATGACTCAGCAATCTCACTCCTGGGTATATATCTGGAAAATACAAAAATTCTACTCGAAAATATACATGCACCCCAATGTTCATAGCAGTATTATTCCACTTTCAAGACACAGAAGCAACCTAAAGGTCCATTGACAGATGAATGGAATGCACATATATACAATGTAATACAACTCAAACACACTGAAACCATACTCACAGAAAACTAGTCAATCTAATCACACTAGGACCACAGCCTTGTCTAACTCAATGAAACTAAGCCATGCCCGTGGGGCAGGTCATGGTGGAGAGATCTGACAGAATGTGGTCCGCTGGAGAAGGGAATGGCAAACCACTGCAGTATTCTTGCCTTGAGAACCCCATGAACAGTATGAAAAGGCAAAATGATAGGATACTGAAAGAGAAACTCCCCAGGTCAGTAGGTGCCCAATATGCTACTGGAGATCAGTGAAGAAATAACTCCAGAAAGAATGAAGGGATGGAGCCAAATCAAAAACAATACCCAGCTGTGGACGTGACTGGTGATAGAAGCAAGGTCCGATGCTGTAAAGAGCAATATTGCATAGGAACCTGGAATGTCAGGTCCATGAATCAAGGCAAATTGGAAGTGGTCAAACGAGATGGCAAGAGTGAATGTCGACATTCTAGGAATCAGCGAACTGAAATGGACTGGAATGGGTGAATTTAACTCAGATGACCATTATGTCTACTACTGCAGGCAGGAATCCCTCAGAAGAAATGGAGTAGCCATCATGGTCAACAAAAGAGTCCGAAATGCAGTACTTGGATGCAATCTCAAAAACGACAGAATGATCTCTGTTCTTTTCCAAGGCAAACCATTCAATATCACAGTAATCCAAGTCTATGACCCAACCAGTAACGCTGAAGAAGCTGAAGTTGAACGGTTCTATGAAGATCTACAAGACCTTTTAGAACTAATACCCAAAAAAGATGTCCTTTTCATTATAGGGGACTGGAATGCAAAAGTAGGAAGTCAAGAAACACCTGGAGTAACAGGCAAATTTGGCCTTGGAATACGGAATGAAGCAGGGCAAAGACTAATAAGAGTTTTGCCAAGAAAATGCACTGGTCATAACAAACACCCTCTTCCAACAACACAAGAGAAGACTCTATACATGGACATCACCAGATGGTCAACACCGAAATCAGATTGATTATATTCTTTGCAGCCAAAGATGAAGAAGCTCTATACAGTTAGCAAAAACAAGACCAGGAGCTGACTGTGGCTCAGACCATGAACTTCTTAGTGCCAAATTCAGACTTAAATTGAAGAAAGGAGGGAAAACCACTAGACCATTCAGGTATGACCTAAATCAAATCCCTTATGATTATACAGTGGAAGTGAGAAATAGATGTAAGGGCCTAGATTGATAGATAGAGTGCCTGATGAACTATGGAATGAGGTTCGTGACATTGTACAGGAGACAGGGATCAAGACCATCCCCATGGAAAAGAAATGCAAAAAAGCAAAATGGCTGTCTGGGAAGGCCTTACAAATAGCTATGAAAAGAAGAGAGGAAAAAGCAAAGGAGAAAAGGAAAGATATAAACATCTGAATGCAGAGTTCCAAAGAATAGCAAGAAGAGATAAGAAAGCCTTCTCCAGTGATCAATGCAAAGAAATAGAGGAAAACAACAAAATGGGAAAGACTAGAGATCTCTTCAAGAAAATCAGAGATACCAAAGAAACATTTCATGCAAAGATGGGCTCGATAAAGGACAGAAATGGTATGGACCTAACAGAAGCAGAAGATATTAAGAAGAGATGGCAAGAATACACAGAAGAACTGTACAAAAAAGATCTTCACGACCCAGATAATCATGATGGTGTGATCACTGACCTAGAGCCAGACATCCTGGAATGTGAAGTCAAGTGGGCCTTAGAAAACATCACTACGAACAAAGCTAGTGGAGGTGATAGAAATGCAACTGAGCTATTCCAAGTCCTGAAGGATGATGCTGTGAAAGTGCTGCACTCAATATGCCAGCAAATTTGGAAAACTCAGCAGTGGTCACAGGACTGGAAAAGGTCAGTTTTCATTCCAATCCCAAAGAAAGGCAATGCCAAAGAATACTCAAACTACTGCACAATTGCATTCATCTCACATGCTAGTAAAGTAATGCTCAAAATTCTCCAAGCCAGGCTTCAGCAATATGTGAACCGTGAGCTTCCTGATGTTCAAGCTGGTTTTAGAAAAGGCAGAGGAACCAGAGATCAAATTGCCAACATCTGCTGGATCATGGAAAAAGCAAGAGAGTTCCAGAAAAACATCTATTTCTGCTCTATTGACTATGCCAAAGCCATTGACTGTGTGGATCACAATAAACTGTGGAAAATTCTTCAAAAGATGGGAATACCAGACCACCTGACCTGCCTCTTGAGAAATTTGTATGCAGGTCAGGAAGCAACAGTTAGAACTGGACATGGAACAACAGACTGGTTCCAAATAGGAAAAGGAGTACGTCAAGGCTGTATATTGTCACCCTGCTTATTTAACTTATATGCAGAGTACATCATTAGAAATGCTGGACTGGAAGAAACACAAGCTGGAATCAAGATTGCCGGGAGAAATATCAATAACCTCAGATATGCAGATGACACCACCCTTATGGCAGAAAGTGAAGACGAACTAAAAAGCCTCTTGATGAAAGTAAAAGAGGAGAGTGAAAAAGTTGGCTTAAAGCTCAACATTCAGAAAACGAAGATCATGGCATCCGGTCCCATCACTTCATGGGAAATAGATGGGGAAACAGTGGAAACAGTGTCAGACTTTATTTTTCTGAGCTCCAAAATCACTGCAGATGGTGAGTGCAGCCATGAAATTAAAAGACGCTTACTCCTTGGAAGGAAAGCTATGACCAACCTAGATAGCATATTGAAAAGCAGAGACATTACTTTGCCAAAAAAGGTCCGTCTAGTCAAGGCTATGGTTTTTCCTGTGGTCATGTATGGATGTGAGAGTTGGACTGTGAAGAAGGCTGAGCACCGAAGAATTGATGCTTTTGAACTGTGGTGTTGGAGAAGACTCTTGAGAGTCCCTTGGACTGCAAAGAGATCCAACCAGTCCATTCTGAAGGAGATCAGCCCTGGGATTTCTTTGGAAGGAATGATGCTAAAGCTGAAACTCTGGTACTTTGGCGACCTCATCCGAAGAGTTGACTCACTGGAAAAGACTCTGATGCTGGGAGGGATTGGGGGCAGGAGGAGAAGGGGATGACAGAGGATGAGATGGCTGGATGGCATCACTGACTCGATGGTCGTGAGTTTGAACTCCGGGAGTTGGTGCTGGACAGGGAGGCCTGGCGTGCTGCGATTCACGGGGTCGCAAAGAGCTAGACACGACTGAGCGACTGATCTGATCTGAATACAACTCAGCCATAAAAAAGAAAAGTTTTTTTGCCATTTCCAGCAATATGGATGGACCTGGCGCAGAGGATTATGCTAAGTGAAATAAGTAAGACAAAGAAAAATACTGTATGATATCACTTATATGTGGAATCTAGTGAATAAAAGAAAAAAGAAGCAGACTTACAGATATAGAGAACAAATAGTGGTTACAAACTGGGAGAGGGAAGAGGGGAAGGGCATGATAAGAATAGGGAATTAAGAGGTACAAGCTATTAAGTATAAAATCAGCTACAAGGATATTGTACAACAAGGAAATAACAGCAAATATTTTATGATAACTATAAACTATAACTATAAAGGTTATATTTGGAATATAACCTTTACAAATTATGAATTACTATATCAGACACTGACAACATATAGCAACTATAAAAATTGATTTTTATAATAAAATAAAATGGAATACCCAAAAAAGTGGGTTTTTAGCTGTAGAGGTTGCTCAGCAAACTGTTAAAGGACCAGTGTGGTTCCTCCTGACTGCTTCTAATAAAATGCAAGAAGAGGGAGCTGAACTGAAGAAGGAATTGTTGAGCAAAAAGGAAGCAGCACTTCAATACTTAGAAAATTTTCAGTCTCTACATTTTACACACACACACATACAAAAGTAAGCTTTTTCTAAAGAAAAAATAGAGGGCATGGCTATACAACCTTTGAAAATAAGACTAGTAGGGATTAGAATCACAAAATTATCCACCACCTCAGCAAAAACCAGGAATAGATATAGGATTTTATTAGCAGAAACACTGCCAATTAGGGATACTGAAACAGGACGAAATGAAAGAAGGCTGTTAAACTGCTTAGATTCTGTAAGAGGGAAGCTATTTGCAGCTATTTGGCTGCAAATGTACACTATTCTTTAAGAAACAAAAAGAAAGACTCCAAAGGCCATTCAGAGATCATCAGATTCCTTCTTAAGCTTCAAAGCCTGGGCCGTCACCTTGGTTTCAACAGGCCAGATGGCCTCCAACTGAAGCCTTGGGGATGAGACCTCCACCTGGCAAAGCCACAGGACTGACACCCCAGTGGGTCCAGAAGGCGGGGTGTGGAGCCAAAGAGGATTATTCCCAAGAAAATTTATAAACAATAAATGCTGGAGAGGGTATGGAGAAAAGGGAACCCTCTTACACTGTTGGCGGGAATGCAAATTGATACAGCCACTATGGAGAACAGTATGCTACTACTGCTGCTAAGTCGCTTCAGTCGTGTCCGACTCTGTGCGACCCCATAGATGGCAGCCCACCAGGCTCCCCCGTCCCTGGGATTCTCCAGGCAAGAACACTGGAGTGGGTTGCCATTTCCTTCTCCAATGCGTGAAAGTGAAGTTGCTCAGTTGTGTCCGACTCTTCATGACCCCATGGACTCCAGCCTACCAGGCTCCTCTGTCCATGGGCTTTTCCAGGCAAGAGTACTGGAGTGGGGTGCCATTGCCTTCTCTGGGAGAGCAGTATAGAGGTTCCTTAAAAATTAAAAATAGAACTATCATATGACCCAGAAATCCCACTCCTGGGCATATACCTGGAGAAAACCATAATTCCAAAAGATATGTGCCCCTCAATGTCCATTGCAACACTATTTACAATAGCCAGGACATGGAAGCAACCTAAACACCCATCAACAGAGGTATGGATAAAGCATGGATATGTATGTATGTATGTATGCATGCATGCATGTTAAGTTGCTTTAGTTGTCTTTGACTCTTTGCAACCCTATGGACTATAGCCCACCAGGCTCCTCTGTCCATGGGATTCTCCAGGCAAGAATACTGGAGGGGATTTCTAACATCTCCTGGAAGGCAGGTTCCTCACCACTAGCGCCATCTGGGAAACCTAATATGTGTGTGTGTGTGTGTGTGTGTGTGTGTGTGTGTGTGTGTGTGTGTATCAGTTCAGTTCAGTACAGTTGCTCAGTCATGTCTGACTCTTTGCGACCCCATGGACTAAAGCACACCAGGCTTCTCTGTCCATCACTAACTCCCAGAGCTTGCTCAAACTCCTGTCCATCAAGTCAAAGATGTCATCCAACCATCTCATCCTCTGTTGTCCCCTTCTCCTCCCACCTTCAGGCTTTCCCAGGATCAGGGTCTTTTCAAGTGAGTCAGTTCTTTGTATCATGTGGCCAGAGTATTGGAGTTTCAGCTTCCACATCAGTCCTTCCAAAGAATATTCAGGACTGAATTCCTTCAGGATTGATTGGTTGGATCTCCTTGCAGTCCAAGGGACTCTCAAGAGTTTTATCCAACACCATAGTTCAAAAGTATCACTTCTTTGGCACTCAGCTCTTTATAGTCCAACTCTCACATCCATACATGACTACTGGAAAAACCATAGCTTTGACTAAACAGACCTTTGTTGGCAAATTAATGTCTCTGCTTTTTAATATGCTGTCATAACTTTTCTTCCAAGGTACAAGTGACTTTTAATTTCATGGCTGCAGTCACCATCTGCAGTGATTTTGGAGCCCCCCCAAAATAAAGTCTGTCACTGTTCCCACTGTTTCCCCATCTATTTGCCATGAAGTGATAGGACCAGATGCCATGACCTTACCTTTCTGAATACTGAGCTTTAAGCCAACTTTTTCACTCTCCTCTTTCACTTTCATAAAGAGGCTCTTTAGTTCTTCTTCACCTTCTGCCATAAGGGTGCTGTCATCTGTGTATCTGAGGTTATTGATATTTCTCCTGGCAATCTTGATTCCAGCTTGTGCTTCATCCAGCCTGGTATTTTGCATGATGTACTGTGCATGTAAGTTTAATAAGCAGGGTGACAATATATAGCCTTAACATACTGCTCTCCTGATTTGGAACCAGTCTGTTGTTCCATGTCCAGTTCTGACTGTTGCTTCCTGACCTGCACACAGATTTCTCAAGAGGCAGGTCAGGTGGTCTGGTATTCCCATCTCTTTCAGAATTTTCCAGTTTGATGTGGTCCACACAGTCTGCATAGTAAATAAAGCAGAAGTACATGTTTTTCTGAAAGTTTCTTGCTTTTTTGATGATCCAGTGGATGTTGGCAATTTGATCTCTGGTTCCTCTGCTTTTCTAAATCCAGCTTGAACATCTGGAAGTTCATGGCTCATGTACAGTTGAAGCCTGGCTTGGAGAATTCTGAGTATTACTTTGCTAATGTGTGAAATGAGTGCAATTTTGCAGTACTTTGAACATTCTTTGACATTGCCTTTCTTTGGGACTGGAATGAAAACTGACCTATCCTAGTCCTGTGGCCACTGCTGAGTTTTCCAAACTTGCTGGCATATTGAGTGCAACACTTTCACAGTATCCTCTTTTAGGATTTGAAATAGCTCAACTGGAATTCTATCACCTCCACTAACTTTGTTCACAGTGATGCTTCCTAAGGCCCACTTGACTTTGCATACCAGGATGTCTGGCTCTAGGTGAGTGATCACACCATCATGATTACATGGGTCATGAAGATCTTTTTAGTATAGTTCTTCTGTGTATTCTTGCCACCTCTTCTTAATATCTTCTTCTTCTGTTAGGTCTATATCATTTCTGTTCTTTATTGAGCCCATCTTTGCATGAAATTTTCCCTTGGTACCTCTAATTTTCTTGAAGAGATCTCTAGACTTTCCCATTCTCTTGTTTTCCTCTATTTCTCTGCACTGATCACTGAGGAAGGCTTTCTTATCTCTCCTTGCTGTTCTTTGGAACTCTGTATTCAAATGGGTATATCTTTCCTTTTCTCCTTTGCCTTTTGCTTCTCTTCTTTCCACAGCTATTTGTAAGGCCTCCTCAGACAACCATTTTCCTTTTTGCATTTCTTTTCCTTGGGGATGGTCTTGTTCCCTGCCTCCTGTCATGAACCTCTGTGCATAGTTCTTCAGGCACTCTGTCTAACATATCTAATCCCTTGAATCTATTGGTCACTTCCACTGTATAATGTATAATATATATGTGTGTGTGTGTGTGTGTGTATACATATATATATATATATATATATATATATAGGCAATGAAATATTACTCAAACATAACAAGAAACAAAATTGAGTCATCTGTAGAGATGTGGATAAATCTAGAGACTGTCATATAGAGTGAAGTGAGTCCAAAAACCAAATACTGTATATTAACACACCTATGTGGAATCTAGAAAAAAGAGTACAGCTTAACCTATTTGCACCAGGGCTTCTCTGGTGGCTCAGCTGGTAAAGAATCCTCCTGCAATGCGGGAGTCCTGGGGTCAATCCCTGGGTTGGGAAGATCCCCTGGAAAAGGGAATGGCCACCCACTAAACATTCTTGCCTGGAAAATCCCATGGACTGTATAGTCATGGGGTCACAAAGATTCAGACATGACTAAGTTGACTTTCACTTTCACCTATTTGCAAAGAAAGAAACAGAAACACAAATATACAGAACATACATATGAACACAAAGGGGTGAAGAGAAGGGCTGGGTGAATTGGTAGATTGGGATTGAAATATATACATTACTATGCATAAAACAGATAACTAATGAGAACCTACTGTATAGCTAGGGAACTCTGCACAGTGCTCTGTGATGACCTAAATGGGACAGAAATCCAAGAGTGGATATCTGTATACATATAACTGATTTACTTTGCTGTACAGTAGAGACTAACAACACTGTTCAGCAACTACACTCCAATACTTTTTTTTTTTTTAATCTAAAGGAATTTGCCTTGCTAGGTTTTGGATTTGCTTGGGACCTGTCACCCTATCCTTCTTTCCTATTTCTTTCTTTTGGAGTGGGAGTGTCTATGCCTGAACCACCACTGTACTTCAGAAGCACATGATTGTCTGATATCGCAGGTTCACAGCTGGAGAAGAACTTTTGTTTCAGGATGAAATGTACCTTGAATCTCATCCATATCTGATTTAGATGGTATTTAGATTAGACTTTGGACTTTAGAGTTGATGCTAGAATGAATTAAGGCTTTGGGGGCTATGTGGACAGAACAAATGTATTTTGCACATGATAAAGACATGAATTTTGGGCAGCTAGAGGCATATTGCTTTGAAGTGAATTGTGTCACCTCCTCAAATTTGTATGTTGAAACCCTAATCGCCCATGTGACTGTATTGGTAATAGAGTTTTCAAGGTGATTAGGGTTAAAAGAAGTCAGAAGGGTAGTAATCTGATACATTGGAACTGATGTCCCTATAAAAGTGGAAGAGCCATCAGCTCTCTCTGACCTGTGACGACAGAGTGAGAAGGCAGCCCTCCAGAAGCCAGGAAGAGAGCTCTTGCCATTAGCAGACCCTGCCAGCACCTTGATCTTGGACTTAACAGCCTTCAAAACTGTAGGAAAATAAATGGTTTTTTAGCCATCTAGTCTATGGCATTACATTATGGCAACCTGAGTAGACTAAGATAGGATTTTAAAAAGACTTAAAGTCATTTTAAGACTGCTCAACACTTTTCAGTTTTATCTGGAATGAATTCATCTCCTGACTGGTTATTTTTTTTTTTTTTTTTTTTACTGTCTTCACATCTTATATTTTATTTCAGTTTGATGGCTCACCTTGAAAACAAATTTTAAAAGCTGCTCCTCTGCCCTTGCCATTCTCATTTAATCTTTTTCAGCTGTCCCGATCTAACCCCCTAAAACTACTAAAGAAAGATTTTTATATCAGTAGCACAGAGCTTCATCAGCATGAATATTGGGAATATCAGAGTCAGCCCCAGTACTTCAAGGCTAATTCAGTTCCTGCCTTATACATGGTTCCCTAGGCAGTTTTTCGGTGTTATGGGCCTATTTTATTTATAACAGTTTAGGATTTTCTGGTCGATCATTAGTAGATCAGAGCTATATACTAGGTAGTTCCTGGATTACATACTCACTAGCTTGGAAGAACTGGAGGGCTGACACCCTCCCAGTGTCAGCCAATTTTTTAGGGACAATAAACAACTCTCCCTTGCATGTGCTTTTCAAATGTAAACCAAACAATCCGGAGTCCATATCCCCAACCACCTTCTTTATTGGGCTCTTACACTCCAGGGTAATATTCCCTTGTCTCAATCACTCCAAAGGCTAAGTACCAGACAACAAATCCCTATGCTCCCAGAGACTGCGGAAATTACTCACACTAGCCAATCCTAACCCTGCTTGCTCCTGCTGCTGCTGCTAAGTTGCTTCAGTCGTGTCTGACTCTGTGCAACCCCACAGACGGCAGCCCACCAGGCTCCCCCATCCCTGGGATTCTCCAGGCAAGAACACTGGAGTGGGTTGCCATTTCCTTCTCCAATGCATGAAAGTGAAAAGTGAAAGTGAAGTTGCTCAGTCGTGTCCGACCCTCAGCAACCCCGTGGACTGCAGCCTACCAGGCTCCTCTGTCCATGGGATTTTCCAGGCAAGAGTACTGGAGTGGGGTGCCATAACCCTGCTCACACTGCCTCAATTGTACCTGCCCATGGAAACCACAGTAAAGGCCCCTGCCTATGATTTCTCCCACACCTTCTGCCTACTGACCAGTTTTGGAGCTTCTCCATGTGCCCTCCGCCCAAACCTGCAGGGTAGGCTATGCCTCCTGTTTCTAAGAATCTGTGACGGTTCTTGCTGCATAAACACTCATTTCCAAGTCTGTGTGTCTTACAACACATGATTAAAATAAATTCCAAGTACTATCAAAACTATGAAAGTGAAAGTGTTAGTCACTCAGTTGTGTCCGACTCTCTGAGACCCCATGGACTGTAGCCCACCAGGCTCCGCTGTTCGTGGAATTCTCCAGGCAAGAATACTGGAGTGGGGTGCCATTCCCTTCTCCAGGGGATCTTCCCAACCCAGGTCTCCTGCACTACAGGCAGATTCTTTACCATGTGAGCCACCAGGGAAGCCTATTATCAAAACGATGATATACTTCTTAAAAGATAGAAAAAGTAACTTGTGGTAGTAGAAAACATGCATCTCAGTACTTGGCTAACTTTAGTACATTTAACAAAACAATCGTAAAGTCTTTTGGAGTTGGCAATGTGTTGCTTTCATAATACTGTGAATATTATCAAGAGTTCAAATCAATATTGGGTTATTACTGTGAAATATAATTGCGGTAATAATGTGCTTAGTCGGTCAGTCACGTCCGACTCTTTGCAAACCATGGACTGTTGCCTGCCAGGCTCCTCTGTCCATGAGGACTCTCCAGGCAAGAATACTGAAGTGGGTTGCCATGTTCTCCTCAAGGGGATCTTCCCAACCCAGGGATAGAACCCATGTCTCATTACAGGTGGATTCTTTTTACCTTCAAGCCACTGGGGAAGTCCTACATTAATAACACATTAATAATCAGTCAGTCAGTTCAGTCGTTCAGTCGTGTCCAACTCTTTGCGACCCCATAGACTGCAGCATGTCAGGCTTCCCTGTCCATCACCAACTCTCACAGCTTGTTCAAATTCATATCCATCCAGTCAGTGATACCATCCAACCATCTCATCCTCTGTCATCCCCTTCTCCTCTGCCTTCAATCTTTCCCAGCATCCGGATCTTTTCCAAGGAGTCAGCTCTTCACATCAGGTGGCCAAAGTATTGGAGTTTCAGCTTCAGCATCAGTCCTTCCAATGGATATTCAGGACTGATTGACTTGTTGGATCTCCTTGAAGTCCAAGGGACTCTCAAGAGTCTTCTCCAACACCACAATTCAAAAGCATCAATTCTTCGGCACTCAGTGTTCTTAATACTCCAACTCTCACATCCATACATGACTACTGAAAAAACCATAGCTTTGACTAGACGGACCTTTGTTGGCAAAGTAACGTCTCTGCTTTTTAATAATGCCATCGAGGTTGGTCATATATTTTCTTCCAAGGGGCAAGGGTCTTTTAATTTCATGACTGCAGTCTCCATCTGTGGTGATTTTGGAGCACCCCAAAATAAAGTCTGTCACTGTTTCCCCATCTATTTGCCATGAAGTGATGGGACCGGATGCCATGATCTTAGTTTTCTGCATCTTGAGCTGTAAGCCAAATTTTCACTCTCCTCGTTCACTTTCATCAAGAGACTCTTTAGTTCTTCTTCACTTTCTGCCATAAGGGTGGTGTCATCTGCATATCTGAAGTTATTGATGTTTCTCCCTGCAATCTTGATTCCAGCTTGTGCTTCATCCAGCCTGGCATTTCTCATGACATACTCTGCATATAAGTTAAATGAACAGGGTGACAATACACAGCCTTAACATAGTCCTTTTCCAATTTGGAACCAGTCAGTTGTTCCATGTCTAGTTCTAACTATTGCTTCTTGACCTGCATGCAGATGTCTCAAGAGGCAAGTCAGGTGGTCTGCTATTCCCATCTCTTTAAGAATTTTCCACAGTTTTTTGTGGTCCACCTCGTCAAAGGCTTTGGCATAGGCAATAAAGCAGAAGTAGATGTTTTTCTGGAACGCTCTTGCTTTTTTGATGATCCAACAGATGTGGGCAATTTGATGTCTGGTTCCTCTGCCTTTTCTAAATCCAGCTTGAACATCTGGAAATTCATGGTTCACATACTGTAGAAACCTGGCTTGGAGAATTTTGAGTATTACTTTGCAACTGTGTGGCATGAGTGTAATTGTGCAACAGTTTGAACATTCTTTGGCATTGCCTTTCTTTGGGATTGGAATGAAAACTGATCTTTTCCAGTCCTGTGGCCACTGATGAGTTTTCCAAATTTGCTGGCATATTGAGTGCAGCACTTTCACAGCATCATCATTCAGGATTTGAAATAGCTCAACTGGAATTCTATCACTTCCACTAACTTTGTTCATAGTGATGCTTCCTAAGGCCCACTTACTTTGCATTCCAGGATGTCTGGCTCTAGATGGGTGATCACACCATCGTGTTTATCTGGGTCATGAAGATCTTTTTGTATCATTCTTCTATGTATTTTGTGTATCAATGCAGAGAAATAGAGGAAAACGACAGACTGGGAAAGAATAGAGATCTCTTCAAGAAAATTAAGAGATACCAAGGGAGCATTTCCTGCAAAGATGGGCATATTAAAGGACAGAAATGGTATGGACCTAACAGAAGCAGAAGATATTAAGAAGAGGTGGCAAGAATACACAGAAGAACATTAATAATACACAGTTTAAATATGAGACCTATAGGAGGAAATAGCACAATGTACTTGTCTAATTTAGAAAGATGTTGCTCTCCCATTACCTCCTGAATCAAATAAAATTTCCTCATTTTACATGTAATTTTAAACATCCAATATGTATTGGGTAAAGTTATAAATGCTGGATGTTTAGAGGTAACCCAATACCTCAGGGTCTCAATCTTTCCAAATGTGTTTCAACTAGTACTCATTGTGCAGGCTCTTTGTTCCACATGGTCAGTCTCCCAATATCAAGTTCCGTCATTCCAGCTCCAGCACTGGTGTTCCCGCTGTCGCTGCTCTTATGTGGTTCCCTTCTTGTCCTCTTCTCCTGTCCAGATTCAGCATATCGAGTGTCAGCTTCCCAGTGAAGACTGTCTTGATTTGTTCAGTCAGACTGGCATTTCCTCTTCTGAATTTCTACAGCCTTGTAATCATTTTCACATAATTTTTGTGAAATGTAGTCTTAAGGCATGTGTGTGTGTGTGTGTGTTTTTTTTTTTTTTTTTTGGCTTTTGGACTCTGTGGGAGAGGGAGGGGGGGATGATTTGGGAAAATGGCATTAAAACATGGATAGGCTGAACAACACGCTGCTGAATAACCAACAAATCACAGAAGAAATCAAAAAAGAAATCAAAATTTGCATAGAAACGAATGAAAATGAAAACACAACAACCCAAAACCTGTGGGACACGGTAAAAGCAGTCCTAAGGGGAAAGTTCATAGCAATACAGGCACACCTCAAGAAACAAGAAAAGAGTCAAATAAATAACCTAACTCTACACCTAAAGCAACTAGAAAAGGAAGAAGTGAAGAACCCCAGGGTTAGTAGAAGGAAAGAAATCTTAAAAATTAGAGCAGAAATAAATGCAAAAGAAACAAAAGAGACGACAAAACCAAAAGCTGGTTCTTTGAAAGGATAAATAAAATTGACAAAACATTAGCCAGACTCATCAAGAAACGAAGGGAGAAAAATCAAATCACTAAAATTAGAAATGAAAATGGAAAGACCACAACAGACAACACAGAAATACAAAGGATCATAAGAGACTACTATCAACAATTATATGCCAATAAAATGGACAACGTGGAAGAAATGGACAAATTCTTAGAAAAGTACAACTTTCCAAAACTCGACCAGGAAGAAATAGAAAATCTTAACAGACCCATCACAAGTACGGAAATTGAAACTGTAATCAAAAATCTTCCAGCAAACAAAAGCCCAGGTCCAGACGGCTTCACAGCTGAATTCTACCAAAAATTTAGAGAAGAGCTAACACCTATCCTGCTCAAACTCTTCCAGAAAATTGCAGAGGAAGGTAAACTTCCAAACTCATTCTATGAGGCCACCATCACCCTAATACCAAAACCTGACAAAGATGCCACAAAAAAAGAAAACTACAGGCCAATATCCCTGATGAACATAGAGGCAAAAATCCTTAACAAAATTCTAGCAATCAGAATCCAACAACATATTAAAAAGATCATACACCATGACCAAGTGGGCTTTATCCCAGGGATGCAAGGATTCTTCAATATCCACAAATCAATCAATGTAATACACCACATTAACAAATTGAAAAACAAAAACCATATGATTATCTCAATAGATGCAGAGAAAGCCTTTGACAAAATTCAACATCCATTTATGATAAAAACTCTCCAGAAAGCAGGAATAGAAGGAACATACCTCAACATAATAAAAGCTATATATGACAAACCCACAGCAAACATTATCCTCAATGGTGAAAAATTGAAAGCATTTCCTCTAAAGACAGGAACAAGACAAGGGTGCCCACTTTCACCATTACTATTCAACATAGTTTTGGAAGTTTTGGCCACAGCAATCAGAGCAGAAAAAGAAATAAAAGGAATCCAAATTGGAAAAGAAGAAGTAAAACTCTTACTGTTTGCAGATGACATGATCCTCTACATAGAAAACCCTAAAGACTCCACCAGAAAATTACTAGAACTAATCAATGACTATAGTAAAGTTGCAGGATATAAAATCAACACACAGAAATCCCTTGCATTCCTATACACTAATAATGAGAAAACAGAGAGAGAAATTAAGGAAACAATTCCATTCACCATTGCAATGGAAAGAACAAAATACTTAGGAATATATCTACCTAAAGACACTAAAGACCTATACATAGAAAACTATAAAACACTGATGAAAGACATCAAAGAGGACACTAATAGATGGAGAAATATACCATGTGAATGGATTGGAAGAATAAATATAGTGAAAATGAGTATACTACCCAAAGCAATTTATAGATTCAATGCAATCCCTATCAAGCTACCAACTGTATTCTTCACAGAGCTAGAACAAATAATCTCACAATTTGTATGGAAATACAAAAAACCTCGAATAGCCAAAGGGATCTGGAGAAAGAAGAATGGAACTGGAGGAATCAACCTACCTGACTTCAGGCCCTACTACAAAGCCACAGTTATCAAGACAGTATGGTACTGGCACAAAGACAGAAATATATATCAATGGAACAAAATAGAAAGCCCAGAGATAAATCCACGCATATATGGACACCTTATCTTTGACAAAGGAGGCAAGAATATACAATGGATTAAAGACAATCTCTTTAACAAGTGGTGCTGGGAAATCTGGTCAACCACTTGTAAAAGAAGGAAACTAGAACACTTTCTAACACCATACACAAAAATAAACTCAAAATGGATTAAAGATCTCAACGTAAGACCAGAAACTACAAAACTCCTAGAGGATAACATAGGCAAAACACTCTCTGACATACATCACAGCAGGATCCTCTATGACCCACCTCCCAGAATATTGGAAATAAAAGCAAAAATAAACAAATGGAACCTAATTAACCTTAAAAGCTTCTGCACATCAAAGGAAACTATAAGCAAGGTGAAAAGACAGCCTTCAGAATGGGAGAAAATAATAGCAAATGAAGCAACTGACAAACAACTAATCTCAAAAATATACAAGCAACTCCTACAGCTCAACTCCAGAAAAATAAATGACCCAATCAAAAAATGGGCCAAAGAACTAAATAGACATTTCTCCAAAGAAGACATACAGATGGCTAACAAACACAGGAAGAGATGCTCAACATCACTCATTATCAGAGAAATGCAAATCAAGACCACTATGAGGTACCATTTCACACCAGTCAGAATGGCTGTGATCCAAAAGTCTACAAATAATAAATGCTGGAGAGGGTGTGGAGAAAAGGGAACCCTCTTACACTGTTGGTGGGAATGCAAACTAGTACAGCCACTATGGAGAACAGTGTGGAGATTCCTTAAAAAACTGGAAACAGAACTGCCTTATGATCCAGCAATCCCACTGCTGGGCATACACACTGAGGAAACCAGAAGGGAAAGAGACACGTGTACCCCAATGTTCATCGCAGCACTGTTTATAATAGCCAGGACATGGAAGCAACCTAGATGTCCATCAGCAGATGAATGGATAAGAAAGCAGTGGTACATATACACAATGGAGTATTACTCAGCCATTAAAAAGAATACATTTGAATCAGTTCTAATGAGGTGGATGAAACTGGAGCCTATTCTACAGAGTGAAGTAAGCCAGAAAGAAAAACACCAATACAGTATTCTAACGCATATATATGGAATTTAGAAAGATTGCAACAATAACTCTGTGTACGAGACAGCAAAAGAGACACTGATGTATAGAACAGGCTTATGGACTCTGTGGGAGAGGGAGAGGGTGGGAAGATTTGGGAGACTGGCATTGAAACATATATCATGTATGAAATATCATGTATGAAATGAGTTGCCAGTCCAGGTTCGATGCATGATACTGGATGCTTGGGGCTACTGCACTGGGACAACCCAGAGGGATGGTATGGGGAGGGAGGAGGGAGGAGGGTTCAGGATGGGGAACACATGTATACCTGTGGCGGATTCATTTTGATATTTGGCAAAACTAATACAATTATGTAAAGTTTAAAAATAAAATAAAATAAAAAAGTAAAAAAAAAAAAAATGTATAATATAAGAAACGAATTGCCAGTACAGGTTCGATGCAGGATACAGGAAGCTTGGCGCTGGTGCACTGGGATGACCCAGAGGTATGGGGAAAGAGGTGGGAGAGGGGTTCAAGAGGGGGAACATGTGTACACCCATGGTGGATGCATGTTGATGTATTGCAAAACCAATACAATATTGTAAAGTAAAAAAAAAATAATAATAATAATAAAAAACTTTTTTAATGTCTGAAATTGAAATATTTCTTTATATATATAATGAGTTGTTTTTTCCCCCCAATGATTCTCTGCCTCCAGGCAAATCTATTTAAGTGAATGTGTACACATATAATCCATGGGTTCTAGAAACTGAGAAAATAGGAAATCTTGACCTCTCAATGGCTCTCAGGTGGTGTTCCACAGCACCTCCAGGAGCACCAGGAACAGGACTGAAGCAGTGAGAAACCAAGATACACCAGTGATGCCCTGCTCTGGTCACTCCTATAACTTCAACAAGCAGCTCAACTTATTCTCTCTTTTTTTTTTAATATAATTTTTGCTTTATTATTTTATTCATGCATATGAAGAAAAGGTTTTGTGAACCTAAAAATATTTATGTAAATGCTTAGTATGTTTTAGCTTTGTCTTTCTCATTAGATTCCAGGCTTCTGCACCCAAAGGGCCGGGCACAGTAATTGCTAGATAATTGGGTCAGTTTGTTCCTGATTGGCTCCTCTGCAAATGTACAGATGACAACCACAGTGATCATGTCTCTTAATCTTTTCAAACAACTCTATTCTAGTCTCCTAAACGCTAGTTCCTTTCTGTGTTCTCTCATTTTCTTAAATAATGGTGTCTTGGGCCTCCCAGAATGAACATGAATTATAGCTCCATTATGTCTTTATAGATAGCAAGTTTTAGCTTTCTTTCCAAAGCACACAAATGGATTTTAAGGAGATCTGTAAATGGTTATAATTTAAGATCAGAGGGTATTATCCTTGAGATAAGATTAGAATTTGGCAGGGAAAAAAAAAAACAAAAAACACAACTTTTATTTAGAAACTTGGCAACTTGAACATAGAAGCTTACTGCAGCAGAATTTCAAGTCAGATACTTGGTTGGGATGCAAGAAGTAAAGGTTGGAAAACAAGAAGTAGGTTACATTTGAAAGGACTAAGTAGTGAGTGAATTTACTTCTTAAACTGTTATCTTCTTCCCCATATTTACTCTGTTGTACTGAAATGTTTGTTTTGTTGTTTCAGGCAGAGAGAGAGAGAATGCACAAGCACTTCATCATAAGAAACTAGCTTACATGTTCATGATGGCTGACAAGTTCGAAATCTGGAGGGCAAGCTGACAGGCTAGAAATTCACGTAAGATTTAACGTCACAGTCTTGAGTCGAAATTCTGAAGGCTGGTGAGGCAAGTGAGCAACTCAGGCAGGGTTTCTACATTGGAGTCTTGAGGCTGAATTCCTTCTTTGGAATCTAGGCTGGCGCTGACCGAACTACTGCACACCACAGGCTAGTCGAGTTGACATAGAAAATTGACCATCACTGTGTCTTGTTACTGATCAGCCTCTGGTTTCTAAAATCTTTTCCTCAGTCAGCTCTACTCAGTTCCACCTCACTTCACAAAGTAAAATAAAGCTTAATTTTAGTCTTTTAAGGGTCTTCCATTTGCTAGAGACCAGCCATCCCTGAACTAGTCTGGATTTCCGAGAGCTTCTGGATGACACAGCCACACAGGCCAAATCCCCAAGCAGCCTTGTGTGACAGAGGCATTCCTGGCTGGTAGGTTTGGCAGAAGAGAGAGCGGAGAGAGAAATGGATTATGTGAGGTAGGTTGACCCCAGAATTTCAATACAGACTTATCAGCTAATCAGTACTATTACAGACAGTATATCATTTGTATCATTATTGCTAAAATTTTCAAGAAGTCTGAGGCAGTCCACCTTTGAGGTACACACTTCAAGAATGTGGCTAAGGGCGGCTCTGAACTGCTCTTTCATCCTGTGTTCAGAATCTCAGTGGTCATCTCCATGGATTTGTTTAGAGAAGAACTGAGGTATTCAACACCATAATTCAAGCTCCCAAAATGACATCTGTCCAAATGAACACAAGTGGCTGCATAAAATGAGCACTAAAAAATGAGGTTAACCGTAGTCATGCTTCATGAGCTCTCGTATGCTGTTTCAGTCTGCTTAAAAAGCAGACATATGACCCAGGATGGTATGGGGAGGGAGGAGGGAGGAGGGTTCAGGATGGGGAACACATGTATACCTGTGGCGGATTCATTTTGATATTTGGCAAAACTAATACAATTTTGTAAAGTTTAAAAATAAAATAAAATTGTAGTTGGAGGAAAAAAAAAAGCAGACATATGCATTTCTATATTTGATGTCCTACAGATAAGTATCTGGTGATATTCAGATTTCACTTGCTAAAGGACAAATAGTAAACACTGGGGTCAGAACTAGATCACAGCCTTTTCCACTATGTCATCTAGTCTGTTAAACATTCGTAATTACTATTCTGGGAAATAGAATCATTAGGCTTCTAAAGTAAATTATGGACAAGCAGCACGGAACTTACTTGTTTTAGAGGTAGGGGTTCTGACAGAAAACGAAAAAAAAAAAAACCAGTGGCATCACTTTGAAAATCTCTTACTGTGAACTGCCATAGAAAAGTTAAAATTTACATGAATCCCACTGATAAACTGTAACATTAAAAAAATGGAAGAATAAAGAAATGGTGTTTTTCAGTTATGATAATAAAGGAAGCAATTTTCTTTTGTGCCTGGCAATTACACTGAAAACATAACTGCAAGTCAAATTTAGCTGAATCTTTGAAGAAGTAGAGCAGGGTAAGAGACTCATTTGTGGGTTCTGAGAATCAGCTTGATCTTTCCTTCCATCACAAAAATCAAAAAGGTTATTGTAACTTGAGAAGGAAAAGCAAGATTCAACAATGGCTGAGATGAAAGACACCGGGAGCAGATTTGCTGCCTTTTCAGTATTTTCTAACTGGGCATCCTGTCTCCAACTGGATACTCTTCTAATTGATTCTTCAAAATCTTAACTTCCAATAATTAAACTTCCATGGGGTCGCAAAGAGTTGGACACGACTGAGCCACTGAACTGATACAGAGGTGAGAGTCCAGAAGGAAATTAGCATTCATTGGATACCAGTCAGCTTCTTTCATGTTGCCTTGTTTTATTTACTTCAGAGCTTTACCTACTGCCTGAAACGACCTCAGTTGTTTGTGGTTGGTCTACCCTTACTAGAATCAAGTTCCCTGAAAGCAGAGCTCTGCTCTGTCATGTCTTCCAGACGCTGAGGCACCAAAAGACCATAGTTGACACGTAGTAGGAGTTCACGTTTTGTCAATAAACTCTAGGCCTGGTGGGCTGCCATCTGTGTGGTCGCACGGAGTCGGACACGACTGAAGTGACTTAGCAGCAGCAGCAGCAGGCACAAGACTAGACACATTGTGAATCTTACATCATATGCTCTCAAGTGATCTTGAAATGCAAATACTATCATTCCTGTCTTCAGTAAGAAATCAAGGTTTAGAGGAACTAAGTAACTTGTCAAAAATCAGGCAATTAAGGAGAGGGGATTTGAGCTAAGGTATGATGCACATTGCTTGTGGTCCATGTCATAAGGCATGTTTCCCAAAATAAACCGTGGTTGGAAATAAGATGTTCGTGGGCATTTTTGGACATGGTGGTGGGGGAGGGTGAATTGAGAGAGTAGCACTGAAACATATACATTACCATATGTAAAATTAGATAGCCAGTGGAAATTTACTGCATGATGCAGGGAGTTCAAATCCAGTGTTCTGTGACAACCTGGAAGGGAGGGCTGGGATGGGAGGTGGGAGGGAAGTTCAAGAGGGAGAAGACATATGCATACCTATGGCTGATTCATGTTGATATGTGGCAGAAAGCAACACTATATGGTAAAGCAATTATCCTCCAAATAAAAATAAATAAAAAATTTAAAAACTGGCATGAAGTAACATAGCATTAGATCATAAGACACCCACTCCTTTATAAACTTCCTTTGGTTAACTTGATTGCATCAATGGTAAAGACTGAGATTAGTGCCAGTGTGTATTTAATGCTTCTCTAATAACTGCTACTCTCTCTCGCCCTCATTCAGTTGAGAGCTGGTAAGAAAATAAAGCCAAAGCTTTGTTTCCAGGCTTTTATTTTAATCTATATAATTATTCTATAGGTGATTATACCTATAAATTATATGCTTGTGCATGCCTGGTCGCTCAGTCTTGTCCGATTCTTTTGTGAACCAATGGACTGTAGCCCGCTAGGCTCCTTAGTCCATGGCGTTACCCAGGCAAGAATATTGGAGAGGGTTGTCATTTCCTCCTCCCGGGGGTCTTCCTGAACCAGAGATGGAACCTACATCTCCTGCGCTGTAGGCAGATTCTTTGGAGTCTGCCGAGTCATTGGAGAAGCCCATTATATAAACATAGTCTATTTATAAAGGATCTACACAACTATTGCAAATCACTTGCCTTATTCTGTTTTTCCATTTGCAATAGTTAGATAGTTCCTTCACAAGTAAATTTTAGATAAAAGTCTCAAATTTACTTGAAAATATTAATTAGGTAACAGTGCAGATGATCTATTTGGCAAAAACTGTGGAGGTTGGTATACACTGTCTAGTTTGAAAAACCCTACTGTGAAGCAATTTATAGGTCCTAGAATAGAAATAAGCAATAGAACGAATCGCTGTGATAAGGAAACTCAGACATGGAAAATAATTCTCCCCAAAGTACTGTAAAACTTGTGTGCTTGAGGTACAAAAGTTAAAGAATCCTAATTCTTGACATAACTGGGGAAAATGCTGAGAGTATAATTCAATTATAGTCCCTGGCTAGTTGTGCCTAAAATATAGAGGGGGAGATATTCAAATAATCAGAATACAAGTTAGGAGACAAAAAAATGCCCAAAGGAAAAAAATACATATGATATGAGAATTCATAGTTCTACAAAGTATGAACTACCCTTGTTATCATTAAATTTGTAACTAATAATTCATTATATTGACTACACATTTTATTTGTTATAATATATAAATTACAGAAATACCATAAGTTCATTCACTTGGTTATAAACTTCTAATTAACAATTTTATCATGCATGCTCAGAATAATAATGAATATCCTTGCTGACTCTGCATGCATGCATGCTAAGTCACTTCAGTCATGTCCAACTCTTTATGACCCCATGGTCTATAGCCCACCAGGCTCCTCTGTCCATGGCATTATCTAGGCAAGAATACTGGAGTGGATTGCCATGCCCTCCTCCAGGGGATCTTCCCGACCCAGGGATCAAACCCATGTTTGTTAACGGCAGGTGGATTCTTTACCAGTAGTGCCACCTGGGAAGCCTGACTCTCATATACAGAAATAAAAATGCTGGGTCCCCTGTTTGGGATGAGCAACAACTGAAAAATATTCACTTGCCAAAGTGCAAGGCATTTTTTTTTTCTATAATTGAGAAAAGCTTTGAGGGGTCTGGCAAAGATAAACTGCTAAATTGCCAGCCGTTTAAACAATAATCAAATTCATAACCCTGGTCAAGCTTACACATCTTTAATATGGCACAAAGTTAGAGCTTCACTAATGTTGGGTGCTGCCTGAGAAACTGTCATCACTTAGTTTATTTTAGGATAAACTTTTAACAACAAAGGGACTGGTTTTCCTCTTAAAATTTTTTTATGCTGACATCTGTTTATACAGAGTATCAAAATAAAATCACATGGTCCAAAAGCTTGGACTTTCTGTGTGGCTGCTTCAGTAAACTGGAGTACAGAACAGTGCTTATCTCATTAAGCTATTTTGAATGTTAAGTGAAATAAAGCAAGCCAATCTGAGTTATCTGGCACATAATAAGCCCTTAGTTATCATTTAGCAACTAAATATTAGCCTGTGTTAGGAAGCACAGTGTTCTCTCCTCTGGGCTTTCCCAGACCCCTCAGGAAACATGAACTTTTTAACCTTTCTTGGGCTGGTACCTACACTAATGCTTCAGCCAGGTCACCCTAGGTGTACACCTCACTCTGTGACTCAGGTCTGTTTCGCTCTGCTAGTACAACCAAGGGCTTCCAGGTGGTGCTGTGGTAAAGAACCTGCTTGCCAACACAGGTAGATCCCTGGGTTGCGAAGAACCCTAAAGAAGGGGTTGACAGCCCACTCCAGTATTCTTGCCTGGAGAATCCCATGGACAGAGGAGCCTGGCAGGCTACAGTCCGGGGTTGCAAAGAGTCGGACACGACTGAGGCGACTTAGTACGTTACAGGACAGCCAAATAGAGAGGTTGCATTCAGGCTTCAACAGGGCCTTTTTGATTTATCCAAACCGTGAGCAGTGACTTTTTATCATACCCCTTGTCGTCTCAAACACCCTTCTCTTTTGTCATTTTTTTTTTTTTTTCAGCTAGATCAGCTAAGGGTAACATTTAATACAATGCTTCTCTTAATCTTTTTATAGCCACTAACTATAGCTCTCTGGAAACTTTTGCCTCTGACAAACAGTATGTTAGACATTTTCCCAAACAATATGTAAAGAAAATGTTGGACGCAGCCTGTTCTATTTTTGCATACCTTTTTCTTACAGCCAAGGGCTAGGATAAAGAGGATGTATAAGTTCAGTGAGATTTTAAGAAAAGAGTATTCCCTTAGACTCATTCATTTATGTATAAAACAAAATGCTTTAATTCTTTGGAAAATCTATTTGGAGGAAGAATCATTCCCAAATTTTATATTTTCACCAATGTATGCTGATTGTGAATTAAGCCCCTATTGCTCTGTTCTATGTCCTGTCAGGATGACCACAGGTGATTGATCCGACAGTCAGTTGGATTCTTGAGAGCCAGCTGGAGCCACGAAATGACAGAACTCTTACTTCTGAGATCCATAGAATCACCCTGGTTTTCACTCTTCCTAGTTCAGTTCAGTTCAGTTGCTCAGTCGTGTCCAACTCTTTGCGACCCCATGGACTGCAGCATGCCAGGCCTCCCTGTCCATCACCAACCCCAGAGCTCGCTCAAACTCACATCCATCAGTCGGTGATGCCATCCAACCATCTCACCCTCTGGTGTGTTCACTCTTCCTAAGGCGTTTTCAAATCTCCTTGCTTACTCAACATATCTGAATATCCTCATTGTAAATTTCCTCTTTCAGCTCAACCAAGTAGAAGTGGATATCGGTTACCTATAAGCTAAAGAATCCTAGCTTATGATTTCCATTTTAAAAGTTACAGATATCAAGTATGTCAGTAACATATCAGACTTTTGCATGTTTCTAAACATATTAAATATGGGATGAGAAAGACAAAACATTTTTTTCACTATAAAACACATGCTACTTGTTTCAACAAGCAGTTAACTGCCTATAAAAATTCCAGGAAAAAGAAACACTCTTATTCAGTGAATTTCTCAAAGTAACAGCTACTTCCCAGGTGGTGCAGTGGTAAAGAATCCACCCGCCAATGTAGGAGAATTGGGAGACACAGGTTCGATCTCTGGGTCAGGAAGACTCCCTGGAGTAGGAAGTGGCGACCCGCTCCAGTATTCTTGCCTGGAAAACTCCATGGACAGAGAAGCCTGGGCAGGCTACAGTCTATGGGACTGCAAAGGGTCAGACACGACAGTATACACACACAGTCTCAAAGTAACAGGGCATGTTTTTTTAAATACACGTAACATTTCAGATTTCTTCATTTTACTCTCATCAAAATTATTTCATTAAAATGACATAAATCTTTAAAATAATAGGAGTTTCTTGTGATATTCAAGTAAATAGTACATATAAAATTTAAAGTAGTGATATGATGTACTTCTGCAAATAGGTATCATTTCTAATAGCAACAGATTTTAAGTAATTTGATATACTAGGAAGTCACAGTAACTATCCTACTTCTTTTTATAACATATATGTTATGAAATTTGGCCCCAATATACTTTCTGTTTCTTCTTTTACTACACATACTCTTCCAACATACAGTTTCTTATCTCTGTACATTTAATATCGTGGATGTGATCTAAAATTCTATCTCCACATCTCTCCCAAGCTAATTGGAAAGGAAAACTCATATTATCCTGCAAGGCCCTACATAATATCACTTCTGGCAAGTATTCTTCATGCACTTTCTACATTTCTTTAACCAGATTCAATTTTACTTCTCATCTATTTTTTACCATATCATTTTGTAAATCCTCTAGTGCTTCCATGATCTTCTCTATTAGTAATTTCAGGTCTCTCGCCTGAAATTATCCATGAATCTCTTTTGGCAAGGACTTTGTTGAACAAACACTTGTTCATATTTGTGTCTTTTTAGCAAGTACTCATCTGAACATTTCAATTCAGAAAAATGTGAGGGAAGTTTGAGATGGTCTGAGTAATAATTTTGAGAACTACTAGAATGTTCTTAAATATAATATTGGGACTTTTTATGGTTTGGATATATTTTTTCAATTTAGGAATTTATTAAAAATTGCTAAGAGATTTTTAAAACACTTTTAAACAATTTCTATTCCTAGCAATAGCATATGAAACTTCCAGTTGTTCCATACCTTACCAACACTTAGTATTTTCAAATTTATATATTTATACATACATACACACACACACACACACACACTGCTTGATTTGGTTGGGCATTAAGCATTTTTGTTTCTAATGTTGTAAGTGAAATTGGTCCATATTCATTAATTTCTGTTCTTAATTCGATCATTTCCTTCATTCTATTTTCTTTGTGTACACTCTTGCTTTTTTCTAGTGTTTTATATTGGATACTTAGGTTCACACAGGTATAATTCTTTATATATATATGACCTGCCTATTGAGAAATCTGTATGCAGGTCAGAAAGCAACAGTTAGAACTGGACATGGAACAACAGACTGGTTCCAAATAGGAAAAGGAGTACGTCAAGGATGTATATTGTCACCCTGCTTATTTAACTTTTATGCAGAGTACATCATGAAAAACGCTGGGCTGGAAAAGCACAAGCTGGAATCAAGACTGCTGGGAGAAATATCAATAACCTCAGATATGCAGATGACACCACCCTTATGGCAGAAAGTAAAGAGGAACTAAAAAGCCTCTTGATGAAAGTGAAAGTGAAGAGTGAAAAAGTTGGCTTAAAGCTCAACATTCAGAAAACTAACATCATGGCATCCGGTCCCATCGCTTCATGGGAAATAGATGGGGAAACAGTGGAAACAGTGTCAGACTTTATTTTGTTGGGCTCCAAACTCACTGCAGATGGTGACTGCAGCCATGAAATTAAAAGATGCTTACTCCTTGGAAGGAAAGTTATGTCCAACCTAGATAGCATATTGAAAAGCAGAGACATTACTTTGCCAACAAAGGTCCGTCTAGTCAAGGCTGTGGTTTTTCCTGAGGTCATGTATAGATGTTAGAGTTGGACTGTGAAGAAGGCTGAACGCCAAAGAATTGATGCTTTTGAGCTGTGGTGTTGGAGAAGACTCTTGAGAGTCCCTTGGACTGCAAGGAGATCCAATCAGTCCATTCTGAAGGAGATCAGCCCTGGGGTTTCTTTGGAAAGAATGATGCTAAAGCTGAAACGCCAGTACTTTGGCCACTTCATGCAAAGAGTTGACTCACTGGAAAAGACCCTGATGCTGGGAAAGGTTGGGGGCAGGAGGAGAAGGGGTGACAGAGGATGAGATGGCTGGATGGCATCACTGACTTGATGGACGTGAGTCTGAGTGAACTCTGGGAGTTGGTGATGGACAGGGAGGCTTGGCGTGGTGTGATTCATGGGGTCGCAAAGAGTCGGACACGAATGAGCGACTGAACTGAACTGAACTGATGTGTGTCTGTATATAAACAAATGTTTATATATTAGCTAGAATTTTATATATATATATATATATCTCTAAGTAATATCTTAGTAATATATTAATAGTACTAATATTGTTATATTAATGGTATTATCAATATTGTATCTTATATATTAAAGTATCTACTTTTTACTATAAGTATTTTACTAATACATTGATAAATAATGTAATTACTATATTAATATTAGCTATGTTAATACTGGGCAAAACTTTTTTCTGGATAAAGAAGCTTAAGATCTGATGAATTATATAAACATAGATTATATATAAAAAGTATAATGTATACTAGGTATATCTATATCATATATAGAGAGACCTAGGATTCCCTGGTGGCTCAGATGGTAAGAATCCGCCTGCAATGCGGGAGACCTGGGTTCAATCCCTGGTTTGGGAAGATTCCATGGAGGAGGGCATGGCAACCCATTTCAGTATTCATGCCTGAAGTATCCCCATAGACAGAGGATCCTGGTGGACTACAGTCTGTGGGGTTGCAAGGAGTCAGACGCGACTAAGTACACAATATAAATATATATCATGTGATATATATTGTGTGATATAAATATATATCACAAGACCTTATAGTTCTTTATTAAAAAAAAGTTCTAACTGAAGATACATTTTTTTCCAATGTTAACACAGCCAAATAAGTTCCCTTTTTCTTTGTAATAGCCTGATGCCATTATTTTCTCTTTACTTTAGACTTTTCTGTGTCATTATGTCTTAGGTATCTCTTTTAAAACAGAATACAATAAGATTTCTAAAATCCAATTCATAGACTTTGATTATCTCTGTCTTTTAACTGGAAAGTTAATTCTATTTAAAAAGTGACACTTTGGGAATCTTCCTATATCTTATTTTGTAATTTTGAGGTATGATACTTTTCTCCCTTTTCTTTCCATCCCACTTCCCTGATAGCTCAGTTGGTGAAGAATCCTCCTGCAACGCAGGACACCCAGATGATTCCTGTGTCGGGAAGATCCCCTGGAGAAGGGATAGGCTACCCACTCCAGTATTCTTGGGCTTCCCTTGTAGCTCAGCTGGTAAAGAATCTGCCGGCAATGCGGGAGACCAGGGTTTGATCCCTGGGTTGGGAAGATCCCCCGGAGAAGGGAAAAGCTACCCATGCCAGTATTCTAGCCTGGAGAAATCCAGGGACTACACAGTCCATGGGGTCGCAAAAAGTCAGACACGACTGAGTGACTTTCACTTCACTTTCCATCCCACTACTACATTCTACTAGACTGAGCAAGTGTACTAATTTTCCCTTTTCCTTTTACTGCTTTAAAATGTATATATTCTTTTTTTTCTATATTGCTGGGTTTCAAGGAGGATGCTCATTACTATACACTGTAATATCCAAAGTTATGTAAATCAATTCAGGCACCTTCCCAAAAGACAGCCATATTCTGGGCACCCTATCTAGTAGGCATGACAGGTTAACAGGGACCATGAGCAGAGCTGATTTAGAGTACAGTACTGGTATTACTGGGTTCAAGAGTTTAATTTTGTTTCTGATGTTTGGCAAAGTGTATTTTGATTCTAATTTGTGCAGGACCAATAGTATTTCCCTTGCCTGCTATGCTATGTCTGTCATGTCCAACTCTGCAACTGTATGGATTGTAGCCCTCCAGATTGCTCTGTCCATGCGACTCTCCAGGCAAGAATACTGGAGTGGGTTGCCATGCCCTCCTCCAGGGGATCTTCCCTACCCAGAGATCAAACTGGAAATCTCTTGCATCTCCTGCATTGACAGGCAGGTTCTTTACCACTAGCACCACTATATTTCCCTTGAAAGAAAGTGAAAGTTAAGTCGCTCAGTCATGTCCAACTCTTTGCAACCCCGAGGACTGTAGCTTACCAGGCTCCTCTGTCCATGGTATTTTCCAGGCAAGAGTACCAGAGGGGGGTGCCAGGTCCTTCTCCAGGGGATCTTCCCCACCCAGGGAAGACCCACCCAGGGTCTCCCACATTGCAGGCAGATGCTTTACCTTCTGAGCCATCAGGGAATTCCTTGGGTGGCAACAAACGCTTAAGATCCGGTTTTATGGTCTCAACATGTGATGAACTTGATCATTGAGAGATATCAAAGAGTTTTGTTTTTTTTTTCCCCCCTTGTTTTGTCTTTTTGTGCTTCAATTTTATTGGAGAGAAGAACACATTGCAATGTTAACAACTGTGATATAGTGCTTCTGTACTTACTTTTGACCTATTACTAAAGGTATAAAACTAGATACAAGATCTTTTCTATCTACAATTGAGAACAGTCTTTATCTCTCAATGTAAGCATGAAATATTTTCAGTCACAGTCATTAATAAATTAACTTCTATAAATCAATAAATGAAAGATCTTTTAAAATAAAAATCAATTCTGATTGGTTTATAGAAAATTTAGGTGTTTACATAAATATAATATTCCTAGAATCCCACATACAAAGGAGCAGACTTCTAATACTTTAGCTGTGCTATTAAGAGAAAAATGATCCTTCCACAGCAACTTTTTCTATTAAAACTGTTCATGTAATCAAGGTAATTTTTTTTTTTTGATAAATCAGACTGCTTTGGTAATTTTGGTTTAAGAATGCTTCTGAGTTCTCTGTTTTATAAATGTGGAATATAATGCATAATGTAATTTTTAAATATGTCTTATATGTGCTTTCTTATGAAGAGACCAGTTGACCTGAACTTCCTAAAGTTTTCCCATCAGTTTACTGATCAGATAAGGTAGTATTATTTGCACAGTGTTCAAGATGATGGAAAATATAAAATTGTATTTAACTAATAACTAGAAATGGAAGATCTGTACATTGAAAACTACATAACATTAAGGACAAAACTGAAGTAAACAGAAGCAAATGAAAAGTTATTCCATGCTTATGAAGTAGAAGAATTAACAGTGTTACTATATCCATACTAACCACAGCATTCTACAGATTCAGTGCAATCCCTATAAAATACAGTAAGTCCCCTACATATGAATGAGTTCCATACCAAGAGCACATTCCTAAATCAAATTTGCTCATAAGTCCAACAAAGTCAGCCTAACCCAACTAACACAATTGGCTCATAGCAGTGTACTGACTTACATGACTGGACATGCAAATGCACATTCACATCTTTGAAAGTTTGCAGCTTGAGGGTTCGTATGTAGGAGATTTACTGTACAAATGGCATTCTTCACAGAAAAGAAAAAATAATTACAAAATTTGCACAGAAACACAAAAGACTAGAATAGCCAAAACATTCATGAGAGAGAACAAGTCAAATTGGAGGCATCATGCTTCCTGAGCTCACAAATTACCGAGACATTCACAAGTACCTCGGCAAGTTGGAAAGCAAGATAGACTGAGGGCAGAACACAGGTTCCACCACTTACCAAAGAAGAGTTTCGGTTAATTCATCTCTAAACAGGGCTAATAAAGCCTACTTTGCTGTGGGGTTGTAAGTTCTGAGATCACGACTGAGAAGCATTGTGGTGGGTGGTGGTGAAACTAATGCAAAGAAAAAACTGCATTTAACTAAACTGAAATATAACTCTGACAAACTTTTTTTTAATCAGTAGTAATTATACTCAGTGGCATGTCCACTTAGATATAATTTCCAGATTTTTTAGTTAACTTTAAGACCAGTACTAATATTGGATTATTTAATAAATAATCTTTGAATACTTAATTTCTATATGAAATAGAATACTGAAATATTAGTCAGGAATATTTGCTTATTATTTATGTATTTACATTTTATTATTCTTCACATTTCATATTATGTACATATGTGCTGATTTGCTCAGTCACGTACGACTCTTTGCAACCCGCTGGACTGTAGCCTGCCAGGCTTCTCTATCCATGGAATTTTCTAGGTAAGAATACTAGATTGGGTTTCCATTTTCTACTTCAGGGGCTCTTCCCAGGGATCGAATCCAAGTCTCCTGCTTGGCAGGTGGATTCTTTATCACTGAGCCACCTGGGAAGACTCCTTCAGTTCAGTTCAGATCTGTTCAGTCACTCAGTCATGTCCGAGTCTTTGCAACCCCATGGACTGCAGCACACCAGGCTTCCCTGTTGCCCCCTTATTTACATATAAAATACTTTTTATTTACTGAACACGTTTATTTTTGCCACTTTATAGAATTGTAAAAATGATAGCTGTAGGTAACTGCTTTATGTGTGCTCGTGAAATTTGCTGGTGTGCTACCAAGATTGTGTATGAAACAGTTACTCCTTATCTTTCAATTTTCTGTGTGAAAAATAAATTGGATATTTAGGTTGAAAATTCATGCTGGAGCTATCCTGGGAACAATGATTAAAAGATTAAATGTGTAGACAAAGTAATGAGATGCATTTTTGCTTATCAATGGGAAAACAGAGTAATTTCTTCTTAAAGCAAATATTCTGTACAGCAAGTACAAGATAGTAAAAAAAAAAAAAAAAAAAAAGCTTGTATGGACAGAGAAAGTTTAGACAGTTTCAAGAAAATTAACTTTGTCTTAGGATACCTTCCCAGATGGTGCTAGTGGTAAAGAACCCGCCTGCCAATGCAGAAGACACAAAAGGCTCAGGTTCGATTCTGGGTCAGTAAGATCCCTTGCAGAAGGGCATGGCATCTCATTCCAGTATTCGTGCCTGAGGATCCCACAGATAGAGGATCCTGGTGGGCTACAGTCCAGTGGGTTGCAAAGAGTCAGACACAACTGAATGACTAACACTTTACTTATACTTTTGGTTTATAAAAACTGCAAATGATCAGTCTCAGTTCAGTTCAGTTCAGTCACTCAGTCTCTTTGCAATCCCATGGACTGCAGTATGCCAGGCTTCCCTGTCCATCACCAACTTCCAGAGTTGACTCAAACTCATGTCCATTGAGTCGGTGATGCCATCCAACCATCTCCTCCTGCCTTCAATCTTTCCCAGCATCAGGGTCTTTTCAAATGAGTCAGTACTTTACATCAGGTGGCCAAAGTACTGGAGTTTCAGTTTCAACATGAGGCCTTCCAATGAATATTCAGGATTGATTTCCTTGAGGATGGACTGATTGGATCTCCTTGCAGTCCAAGGGACTCTCAAGAGTCTTCTCCAACACCACAGTTCAAAATCATTAATTCTTCAGTGCTCAAGTTTCTATATAGTCAAACACTCACATCCATACATAATTACAGGAAAAATCATAGCTTTGACTAGACAGACCTTTGTTGGCAAAGTAATGCCTCTGCTTCTTAATATACTGTCTAGATTGGTCATAACTTTTCTTCCAAGAAGTAAGAGTCTTTCAATTTCATGCCTGCAGTCACTATCTGCAGTGATTTTGTTGCCCAGAAAAATAAAGTCTGTCACTATTTCCATTGTTTCCCCATCTATTTGCCATGAAGTGATGGGACCGGATGCCATGATCTTCATTTTATGAACGTTGAGCTTTAAGCCTACTTTTTCACTCTTCCACTTTCATCAAGAGGCTCTTTAGTTCTTCACTTTCTGCCATAAGGGTGGTGTCATCTGCATATCTAAGGTTATTGATATTTCTCCTGGCAATCTTGATTTCAGCTTGTGCTTTATTCAGTCCAGAATTTCTCATGATGTACTCTGCATATAAGTTAAATAAGCAGGGTGACAATACACAGCAATGACATACTCCTTTCCCGATTTGGAACCAGTTTGTTGTTCCATGTCCAGTTCTGTTGCTTCCTGACCTGCATACAGGTTTCTCAGGAGGCAGGTCAGGTGGTCTGGTATTCCCTTCTCTTTCAGAATTCTCCACAGTTTGCTGTGACCCACACAGTCAAAGGCTTTGGCGTGCTCAATAAAGCAGATGTTTTTCTGGAACTCTCTTGCTTTCTCGATGATCCAGTGGATGTTGGCAATTTGATGTCTGGTTCCTCTGCCTTTTCTAAATCCAGCTTGAACATCTGGAAATTCATGGTTCACGTACTGTTGAAACCTGGCTTGGAGAATTTTGAGCATTACTTTTCTAGTGTGTGGGATGAGTGCAATTCTGCAATAGTTTGAACATTCCTTGGCATTGCCTTTCTTTGGGATTGGAATGAAAACTCACCTTTTCCAGTCCTGTGGCACTGCTGAGTTTCCCAAACTTGCTGGCATATTGAGTGCAGCACTTTCACAGCATCATCTTTTAGGATCTGAAATAGCTTAACTGGAATTCCATCATCTCCACTAGCTTTGTTTGTAGTTCTGCTTCTTCAGATCCACTTGACTTTGTATTCCAGGATGTCTGCCTCTAGGTGAGTGATGACACCATTGTGATTATCTGGGTCATGTCTGAAGAGAAGCAATGAAAGCCTTTAAAATGTTGGTAAAGTAGGCTCAACTTTTATGAGTTTATTTATAAGATAAAAAGAAAAACCTCAAGAGTTCTTCACTGCTAAAATATTAGATTAACACAGTTCTAAAATATTGTTTTCTATCAAAATGCAAATTGGTATAGGAGTATTCAGTCTGCTTGTAGAAGAGGTAGTTGTTTGTTACCTTCTATGCAATCTGCCTGGACCGATGAGAGTCTTTTTCTTACTAGATTAGGCAGCATATAAGTGGGTCTTGTTTTCTTTTATCCGTTTGGTCAGTATATGTCTTTTGATTGGAGAAATTAGTCCATTTACATTTAAAATAATTAATAGGTATGTACTAATTGTCATTTTATTAGTATTTTTTTCTGTTTTGTAGTTCATCTCTGTTTTTTTTTTTTTTTTTTTCAGGTTTCCTGCTTTCTTCCCTCGTTGTTTGATGACTTTCTGTAGCGTTATGCTTAGATTCCTTTCTCATTATCTTTTGTGTATCTATTATAGGTTTGTGCTTTATGCTTACCATGAGGCTCACAGATAACAGTTCCTGCATACAACTGTCGTTGTTTAGTCACTCAGTCGTATCTGACTCTTTGTGACCTGATGGACTGCAGCACGCCGGGCTTCCCTGTCCTTCACTATCTCCCAGAGCTTGCTCCAACTCATATCCATCGAGTCCGTGATGACATCCAACCATCTCATCCTCTGTCGTCCCCTTCTCCTCCTGCCTTCAATCTTTCCCAGCATCAGGGTCTTTTCTAACGAGTTAGTTCTTCGCATGAGGTGGCCAGAGTATTGGAGTTTCAGCTTTAGAATCAGTCCTTCCAATGAATATTCAGGACTGATTTCCTTTAGGATTGACTGGTTTGATCTCCTTGAAGTCCAAGGGAATCTCAGGAGTCTTCTCCAACACCACAGCTCAAAAGCATCAAATCTTCTGCACTCAGCTTTCTTTATAGTCCAGCTTTCACATCCACACAACACTGTATTATGCAGGGACCTCAAACATCACTTATAATTTACATATGGTTGGAGAAATTAACAAGTTATATTTTTTATTTACTTGTACCTGGCTCAACATACCAAACTTGAAACATCTCAGAATAATCCTTATTAACTAGAATCCTCAGTTTATTAAAATGCATTTGATCAGGTACTAATTGCCATATTATAATCACTCTTTGAACAGCTGCTTTTTTTTTTTTTTAGTGTCTTTTGGTTTCTTGTTTAATCAAAATTAGCAAATTTTATTTCTCTTGAATATGGAATTCTAATTCATTATTTTACTTTTTAAAAATAAGTTAGGTCACATTAGCTCTGTGAAAATATTATTTCTAATTACCTGCTAAGTACACTTCCTTTCTTTTCTTTCACCTTTAACAGAAACAACTCAATCTTTATGCAAAGATGTAATATGTAACATATGTAATATAGGTTTTATAGAATACCTTGCCATTTCATTGCATAATCCCACTTCAGTGTTTTTATTTATCAAAATACAGTATTCATCTGAAGTTTCTCTAATACTTTTCTTTCTCCTTTTGAATAGACATAAATAAATGAAGTAATTGCTTTAGACAACATGTAATTGGGATGACTTATTTGTGTTTGGGGATTTATACAGTGATTTGTCTCCAAAAAGCAACTGAAGTCATTTTAAAAGCTGGGAAATATAAAAATGTTAATAAGAAGACTAGAGGAAAGGTTTTAATTAAGGAGAGCACAATAAATTGTCCTAGTGATGACAACTCTGACATCATTACATTTCTCTGTGAGGACATGATAGAAGTGATGGGAGGGTGCCTTTAGAAAATCATAGTTGTTACTACTCAAGGCAAAGAGCTGTTAAGCACAAGCTTAATTACGACCTCTGTTTGTCATCTTGATACTTAATAATGCAACAGATGCACTTTTCCTGTGCCGCCAACTGCCTGCTCTGTCAGTTGACTGAGTATTCGCTGCCAAATGTGTGGCTGCCTTCCATCTCCTGAGGAGAGAGAGGGTTTACCACATCTACCCTCCAGGCAGGCACCAACTCGTTTTCTTCTCAAAATATCTTGTTTCCTGGGACAGGTTGCACCAGAAATTAGACTGGAAATTTGTTTGCTTACTTACTACATCGTAGATCAGGAAAAAAAAGAGAAGAAAAAATAAAATCCGTCATTTCTGACTGTTCTCATGATAAATGATTGAGATGTGTCAGATGACAGAATAATTTTGAAAGGAAAACAACTGAGATTTTCCAGATCAGCTAGTTCTGGGAGCAAATAACTGCGTCCTTCACAGATACAGCAAAGGAGCACCACTAATCCAGTGCCTACTCTGCAGCTAACCATTTTTTGAAATTTTTTCATTTATTTCTCAGAAGAGATGAGTCCAAATTGAATATAGAATTGTATTTTTTTAAAGATAGAGAACAGGAGGTTATAAAAAAAGAGTATTTTAGACTCTTAGAGATGAAAAGATGCAAATTGTTTTTCTTAAATTTCAAATTATCTTTCACTAATGAAGAATATAATTCTCCAATTTTCAAAGAGTAAAAATTAACATTGAATTTAAAATTTTCTGAAGCATTCTTCAACTGAATCATTCTTCAACTATTTCAGGTTTTATTTTTTTATTTTTTGGAGTATAGTTGATTCATGATATTGTGATAGTTTCAGGTGTACAGCAACGTGATTCAATTATACATATACATGTGCCTGTTCTATTTCAAATTCTTTTCCTATTTAGGTTGTTACATAATATTGAGCAGAGTTCTCTGATTTTTTATTTTATAGAAAATTTAGAACCATAGTTTAGGTAAATCAGCAGCCTTACAGTTTTTTGTTTTGCTTTGTTTTAGTTAGGTAATCTGTTCTTTTCATATGTAACTCCAAAACTCAAGACTTAGTTTTCAGTGTTGTGTTGACAAGCCTTTCAGAGTAAAGGAGCTTTGTTCTTCAGCAGTCTCTCTCTCTCTCTCTCTCTCTCTCTCTCTCTCTCTCTCACACACACACACACACACACACACACACTCACTCGCAACTTGGAAACTGAGCTGCTGTCAGGCCTCTCAGCCATCTGCCCATGTAAGAGATCAGTCATTTGATAGGCTGTATCATACAGACGGACCATCTGCAATCCTACTTGCAGTATTTAAGCTCTGAGATACCAATAGGAAACCTCTTTAAAGATGAGTTCACTGCGTTATGTTTTCAGCTGCTTTAAAACTAAATAAAAAGAGAAACCTTGGTTATAATGGTAGATATTTCTTTTCCAAACAGAGAATGATCCAAGTAAGCACATTTGAAGCTTATATCCAGTTGCATGCAATTAGACACTGTGCATTTTTTGGAAAAATATAAGATTAGTTGGAGATATTAGTAAACAGGAATTGTAAAAAGTTATGTTTAACAAATGCAGACACTGATTTTGGCATATTCATTGGATAAATATCTTTTTGGATATAATATTAGATTTAAAAAATTAAGTTTACATAGTTACTTTCAGTAAATTTAATCACTGGAACAGACATAAAGCTTCCTATGCAGCATTATTAAATAGAGCACTTATAATGTATTGCTAGCCTAAGTAGAATGTGCTAGGGAAAATAAAATTAGAAGATAACTTTGTAAAGAGTTCCATGGCAAAAATAATTTCTACAAATCATGGAAAGAACTAACAGTTTCCTCTCATAAATGTACAGTGAAAAGAGTTGGCTTAAGTTGTCAAAGACACACACAAATGCTGTCCATTAAATATTTGATTAAGTATACAGTATACTTTACAGATACATTTCTATGTCTAGTAACTAATTTAGTAGTATAAAAATGCCTTAGTGTTCTCCAATCTTATCAAAGTACTAACTTCAAGAATTGGTTTGATTTCACTGTTTGTTCTCCATTTTTAAAAAATACTTCAAATAGTTCAAACATATTCCTTATATTATTAGGCATTCTAGAAACACTGATGCATCTATGGCTCCAACAATCCTTCTTTCTAACTCGAGGCACCTACATCCTGTAGACAATGCAGAGTGGAGCAGACAGTAAAGACTTGTTTTTCAGGATCAGTGATCATTAATGCTGGAGCCCTTCTGAGCAACTCTCTTCCTCTCTGGATCTTACCTTCTTTTTCTCTGCTCCTCCCTACCTCAGCCAAATTCCCCAATTGTTGCTCTTTATATGCTTAAACATTTTACATCTTCCAGCTCTCTCCTCTCATCTAGATTTCCTGTAGGACCCTCCTACGGGAGGATTCAAAGTTCCTCACGGGTGTACACCATATTTTATGCCTCACTGTGATCTCATGTAACCATACAAAGTATTCTGATGATTATTCAGTAAATTTATGTTAAGTTGATCTCTAGGGCCATCCAATTTTGGCATCAGGTTTACTGGACTATAAAAAATGAAAGATTTTAATTTGCAGGACCCTCTTGTTTATTGGTATTAGCTGTCTGAAAAGTTGTGCAGAAAAAGATTGGGTAGCAATATTTGCCGTGTTTGTTTATAATGACACAGCTGCAAGTATTTGCTCCTAAGTATATGCATGATCTTGGCATGAATTAAGTCCAAAAAACTGCATCTCCTCATCTAATTGTTTTTAAAAGATTCTGCAGAAGAAGGTCTTTGACTGTAATATGTCCCTGGTTATGCTCAGCTTCTACTGAAATAAACATTTTCTTTAGACCATTGGGTCAGACTTTGCTCGGGACTCTGGGAAATAGGGTGCATATAGCCCAAAACGAATGCTTGCTTTTGGGGGTGCAGATCCTTTTCAGTGCTCAATCATGTCCAACTCTTTGCGATCCTGTGGACTACAGCCCACCAGGCTTCTCTGTCAATGGGATTTCCCAGGTAAGAATACTGGACTGGGTTGCCATTTCCTACTCCAGAGGATCTTCCCAAACCAGGCATCAAACCTGCATCTCCTATATCTTCTGCATTGGCAGGCAGATTCTTTACTGCTGGCACCAACTTCAGTCAGTCAGTCGGTTCAGTCACTCAGTCGTGTCTGACGCTTTGCCACCCCATGGACTGCAACACGCCAGGCATCCCTATCCATCACCTTCAGTTCAGTTCAGTCCAGTTCAGTCACTCAGTGCGGGTCCAACTCTTTGCGACCCCATGAACTGCAGCATGCCAGGCCTCCCTGTCCATCACCAACTCCCAGAGTTCACCCAAACTCATGTCCATCAAGTCGGTGATGCCATCCAGCCATCTCATCCTCTGTCGTCCCCTTCTTCTCCTGCCTCCAATTCCTCCCAGCATCAGACTCTTTTCCAGTGAGTCAACTCTTCCCATGAGGTGGCCAAAATATGGAGTTTCAGCTTTAGCATCATTCCTTCCATAGAACACCCAGGACTGATCTCCCTTAGAATGGACTGGTTGGATCTCCTTGCAGTCCAAGGGACTCTCAAGAGTCTTCTCCAACACCACAGTTCAAAAGCATCAATTCTTTGGCACTCAGCCTTCTTCACAGTCCAACTTTCACATCCATACATGACCACAGGAAAAACCATAGCTTTGACTAGACAAACCTTTGTTGGCAAAGTAATGTCTCTGCTTTTGAATATGCTATCTAGGTTGGTCATAACTTTCCTTCCAAGGAGTAAGCGTCTTTTAATTTCATGGCTGCAATCACCATCTGCAGTGATTTTGGAGCCCCCCAAAATAAAGTCTGACACTGTTTCCCCATCTATTTCCCATGAAAGCATGAGACCAGATGCCATGATCTTCGTTTCTGAATGTTGAGCTTTAAGCCAACTTTTTCACTCTCCACTTTCATTTTCACCAAGAGGCTTTTTAGGTCCTCTTCACTTTCTGCCATAAGGGTGGTGCCATCTGCATATCTGAGGTTATTAATATTTCTCCCGGCAATCTTGATCCCAGCTTGTGCTTCTTTCAGCCCAGCGTTTCTCATGATGTACTCTGCATAGAAGTTAAATTAGCAGGGTGACAATATACAGCCTTAACATACTCCTTTTCCTATTTGGAACCAATCTGTTGTTCCATGTCCAGTTCTAACTGTTGCTTCCTGACCTGCATACAGGTTTCTCAAGAGGCAGGTCAGGTGGTCTGGTATTCCCATCTCTTTCAGAATTTCCCAGTTGATTATGATCCACACAGTCAAAGGCTTTGGCATAGTCAATAAAGCAGAAACTTCTTGCTGGTGCTTAACTTTTCAGGGCAAGCACTAAACTGAAGGCAGAGAACTGCATTCCGTTTTCAACATACACAATAAGAAGTGATTGTACATCATCCTCCAGAGTCTTTCCAGTTTCATGGCCCTGTCGTTAAAAATGTGCAAAGTATGGTTTCTCAGCTTAAACCTAAGACACACATATATTTATTCATTTTTGTTATCACTTTATCACTCATGTCCTACCTCTCCCACTATACAGCTTACAGGAGGTTAATTTTTACCCTGAATGTTGATACTTTGTAACCATGTAACTTTAATTTTGTAGAAAAGAAGATGATTTAACATTCTCTCTAGTAGAGTGGGGGAGGGACAGGATATGTGAAAAATATCTTTTCCAAAATGGATTCTAATTTATCTTGCACCTTGGAACATACCAAAGCATCCTGAGAACTTACCAAGTCCCACTTGCACTGAAGGGACCTAGATATTCTCTGATGAAGACCTGTCAGGTAGGTTTGATTTGGATTCAAATACATTTTGCAAGTGAGTATTTACAAATATGAAAATTCCATAATATACAGAGTTACACAAGATATGGGAGAACTTTCAAAGCATGGGTTGCAGTACACTTTGATATATTAATAACTATCAGAACATATGTAAACTGAGTTTCAACTTTTTCAGATTTAATAGCATCTGTCTCAGTATCTATGATTTTAGGTATCACTGAGAAGACTGAGCAAGTATTATAATAAAATGTTAGAAAAATTGTTACACTCTTCTGTAAACAATGTAACTTGTTTTAGATGTATCTTGCACATGAAGAAGATGCTTCACCTGTTCCTTTTATCCCACTGTTTTAATCCTGAGGATGCTTTGACAATTATTTTTAATAAATGTAAATATATAAATAAGAAATTTTGTCTACATTGGAATTTTATTTGAAAATATTCAGCAGGTATCAACTACTGTATATAAACATTTTATATTACATTTTCCTTTGAGTAATCAGTCTATTTGTTTTTCATATCCACTTTTACACTTTACAGCTTTTGCGTTTTTGAGTGTTCTTTTGCAGTCATAAATCTATCAAATCTAATTTCTCCACTCAAATTTTGTAGTTTTGTCGTGTGCAGTTTACTGTCAATATAAGTTAGTGTGTTTTATTTCTTCTATTAACATTTACTCTGAATTTTCTCATATACCTGAAGATTTCCATATTGGTCCAGGATGAATTTACTATAATACTATTTAATGCAACCTATCGATTTTAAATATAAACTTGGGGGAAAAAAGTAATTTTTTCATAGTGACATAAAATTTTGTTGTCTTAGGCGGATTCTTTTTAGAGTCAATGGAAAAGTAATTTAATTTCTCAAACACTTGTGCTCACTTTGGATTTAACAGACAAACTTGTGAAGTGAACAAGTGAAGATCAAAAGCACAGGTGCAAAGTGCATTCAAAGTCAAATCCCTAGTATTGATACAAATTTGCATGTGTCATTTTCCCCCTTCTCTATGGCTTCTGCTATGCAGCTAGGCGAGGATTGTTCTCTCTCTCACATGTCATTTAGGCTCCTCTCAAAGTCTCATCAGTCAACTAAAACAGCTTTCAAATACTCCAAGAATCACCTTCTTGCATCCTGTGTGCGTGCATACTCAGTCACTTCAGTCGTGTCCAACTCTTTGCGACCTACGGACTGTAGCCCTCCAGGCCCCTCTGTCCATGGGACTCTCCAGCAAGAATACTAGAGTGAGGCAGTGCCCACTGTCTTCAAACAGTTTTATAATTGGTAGCACCATTCCACTTTCAGCTTTCAACAGGTATTTTTTGCTTGTTCTCTTTTTTTTTTATTTATTTTTTATTTATTTTTATTTTTATTTTTTTTTGCTTGCTTGTTCTCTTAAGAGTCTTCCCAAATACATGTTGAGCCTGGCTAGCCGCTGTCTTCTGCTACTCCTCCTTTACGCCCTCCCGCACCCACAACACAGCCTGTCTTATCAGGTACTTTGCCTTGCACATCCAAGCACTTTTGTTATTGTTGTTGCTCAGTCCCTCAGGCTTGTACAAATCTTTGCGACTGCATGAACTGCAGCATGCCAGAGTCCCCTGTCCTTCACTGTATCCTGACTTCACTCAAATTTAGTCCATTGAATCTGCGATGTTGTCTAACCATCTCATCCTCTGCTGTCCCCTTCTCCTTCTGCCTTCAGTCTTTCCCAGCATCAGGGTCTTTTCCAATGAGGGACTTTGCATCAGGTGGCCAGACTATTGGAGCATCAGCTTCAGCATTCATGCTTCTAGTGACTATTCAGGATTGATTTCCTTCAGGACTGATTAGTTTGATCTCCTTGCTGTCCAAGGGATTCTCAACATTCTTCTCCAGCACCACAGTAATAAAGCATCAATTCTTCAGTGCTCAGCCTTCTTTCTGGTCCAACTCTCACAGCTGTACATGACTACTGGAAAAACCATAGCTTTGACTTGGACGGATATTTGTCAGCAAAGTGATGTCTCTACTTTTTAATACACTATCTAGGTTTGTCATAGCTTTCCTTGCAAGGAGCAAGTGTCTTAATTTAATGGCTGCAGTTACTATCCACAGTGATTTTGGAGCCCAAGAAAATAAAATCTGTCACCGCTTCTACTTTTACCTTCTATTTGCCATGAAGTGGTGGGATTGGATGCCATGATCTTAGTTTTTTGAATGTTGAGTTTCAAGCCAGATTTTTCACTCTCCTCTTTCAGCCTCATCAAGAGGCTCTTTAGTTCCTTTTCACTTTCTGCCATTAGAGTGGTATCATCTGCATTTCTGAAGTTGTTGATATTTCTCCCAGCAATCTTGAGTCCAGCATATGACTGAAAAATCCAGCCCAGCATTTTGCATTATGTACTCTGCATTTCAGTTCAATTCAGTCGCTCAGTCGTGTCCAACTCTTTGCGACCCCATGGACCACAGCATGCCAGGCTTCCCTGTCCATCACCAACTCCCGGAGTTTACCCAAACTCATTCCATTGACTCAGTGATGCCATCCAACCATCTCATCCTCTGTCATCCCCTTCACCTCCTGCCATCAATCTTTCCCAGCATGAAGGTCTTTTCAAATGAGTCAGTTCTTCTCATAAGGTGGCCAAAGTATTGGAGTTTCAGTTTCAACATCAGTCCTTCCAGTGAACACTCAGGACTGATCTCCTTTAGGATGGACTGGTTGGATCTCCTTATGTTAAATAAAACTTAGCAATTTTTATTAAATTGTTACAATTTAATTTAATTTAAGGGTGACAATATACAGCCTTGTCACACTTCTTTCCCGGTTTTGAACCAGTCATTTATTCCATGTCTGGTTCTAACTGTTGTTTCTTAACCTGCATACAGATTTCTCAGGAGACAGGTAAGGTGGTCTGGTATTCCCGTCTCTTTAAGAATCTTCCAGTTTATTGTAATCCACACAGTCAAAGGCTTTAACCTAGTCAAACAACCATAGTCAAACGAATGTTTTTTTGTTTTTTTGTTTTTTCTGGAATTCCCTTCCTTTCTCTGTGATCAGAGAAATATTGGCAATTTGATCTCTGGTTCATTTGACTTTTCTGAACCCAGCTGGTACATTTGGAAGTAATGCTTGGTTCACGTACTGATGAAACCTAGCTTGAAGGATTTAGAGCATAACCCTGCTAGCATGTGAAATGAGCACAGCTGTGCGGTAGTTTACACATTGAGAGCTGGACCATAAAGAAAGCTGAGCGCCAAAGAACTGATGCTTTTGAACTGTGGTGCTGGAGAAGACTCTTGAGAGTCCCTTGACTGCAAGGAGATCAAACCGGTTGGTCCTAAAGGAAATCAGTCCTGGATATTCATTGGAAGGACTGATGCTGAAGCTGAAGCTGCAATACTTTGGCCACCTGACGCGAAGAACTGAGTCTTTGGAAAGGACCCTGATGAAGTGAAAGATTGTAGGCAGGAGGAGAAGGGGACGACAGAGGATGAGATGGTTGGATGGCGTCACTGACTCAATGGACATGAGTTTGAGCAAGCTCTGGGAAATGGTGATGGACAGGGAGGCCTAGTGTCCTGCAGTCCATGGGGTCACAAGAGTCAGATAGGACTGAGCGACTCAACTGACCTTGAAAATTCTTAGCATTGCCCTTCTTTGGGATTGGAATGAAAGCACGTTTTCTAGTCCTGTGGCCACTGCTAAGTTTTCTAAATTTGCTGTCAGAAGTGTAGCACTTAACAGCATCACCTTTTAGGATTTGAAACCGCTCAGATGGAATTCCTTCACCTCCACTAGCTTTGTTCGTAGTGATGCTTCCTAAGCCCCTCTTGACTTCACACCCCAGGATGTCTGGCTCTAGGTGAGTGATCACACCATCGTGGTTATCTGGGTCATTAAGACCTTTTCTGTACAGTTCTTCTGTGTATTCTTGCCGTCTCGTCTTAATCTCTTCAGCTTCTGTTAGGCCCGTACTGCTTCTGTCCCTCGTTGTGTCCATCCTTGCATGAAATGTTCTCTTGATATATCCAGTTTTTTTGAAGAGCTCTCTAGTCTTTCCCATTCTGTTGTTTTCTGCTATTTCTTTGCATCGTTCGGTTAAGAAGGCCTTCCTATCTCCCCTTGCTCTTCTCTGGAACTCTGCTTTCAGTTCGGTGTATCTTTCCCTTTCTCCCTTGCCCTTCACTTCTCTTCTTTCATCAGCTATTTGTAAAGCACTTTAGAAGCCCTGAATTCAGTTCCGTTTGGAACTGTGGTTCCTTTGCGGACCACCTGCCTTCTCCTTGGTGGAAGGAGTGCTGCCTGGAGGAGCGAGATTACCGCAGGGCAGCCATGTGCGTCCTCTGCACGGTGTGCGGTTTAGCTGTCTCAGTTGTTTGATCTGGTCGGATATTTTCCAGCAGGAGGACAAGTCTGGTACTAGTTGCTTTTTATAGGAGATGGATATTTAAGTTTTGTGGGGTTTTTTTTCACTGCCATGCTCTCATAAACAGTGAAAGAAATAACAATAGCAATAATAGTGCTCCATTTTTCTTTCAGTGGCTCCTGGACCTAGAAGCGTTAGTTCTCCGTGTTTGTAGCCCTTGTGCTGGGTGCATTGCCAAAGGCAAATTCTTTGAGATGCCAAAATTCTCTTAAAGTGATTTTGAGGCAGACATTTCTCCTACTTCGTTCACTGAAGAGTGAAATCCCAGGTTGCTGTTTATTTTAAACTTCCAATATACACAAAATCTGTGGAAGTCTTATACATTTCAAACTCTTGCTTTGATTAGATAGTTGGGTTTAATCCTCTTCTTTATAAATTGGTCTTGTGATTCAGATATTCATTAACAAAATAATTGCTGAGGATGCATTTCCATTCATATTTTGATTATTAGCCTATGGAATAATTCCCTATATAGATTCATAATGCTTAACTTCTTTTAATTCATCCATATCAGTAGCCTGTCTGCTTTCTTTAGATACCTTGCAATATAGCATGTTATTTAAAACTGTTTTTTGGAAACATTCAGGCAAGATTTTCTCTGTCTTTTCAATACAACTTTGAACATGTTTGCAGAAAAATTAAAATGCAATAGTGTTCATTTTTAATATAACATATGTTGGTTTGCCACCATTTTGTAACTTTTGAAAGTTTGTCTTTAAGGCCAAATTCAGCCCTCTAAATGGGAAAATTAGCCTCATTTCTGACCCTAGTTTGATGGAATTTAGTGTAATCATTTACTTCATTCACAGCTTTGGCTTTGCGTGACGTTAGACTAATTTAAAAAAAAAAAATAGAAATGACCTTCAAAGATGGGGATTTTTCCAGTGTGACTGCTCCATATTTTCCAAAGGGAATTCCAAAAGCAGAGTTTTTACAGCAATAATTCTATTATTAGGTTGAGTATGTAAGTTCCTAAGGCTGCTGCTTTGAAGGGAACAATATTTGTTCAGATATTTATATTCTGGTACATTTGCTTCCATTCTAACTGTATCTCATGTGCTCATATCTGTCCATTTCCTTGAGCTTATCCTACCTCTACAAGATTTGTTTTAAGCTATAGTAAGCTAAAAATGATCACATTGGATAACTGTGGTATCAGTTGTTAATGAATTGCTTCATTTATTTAACATTATTTAACAAATGTTTTTGAGTTCCTGAATTGATCTTGGGAATACAGCAATGAACCAACCCTCACAGAATTTACAGCCTACCTTTAATCTTCTTAATCTGGTTTAATGGAAAATAGCATGCATCTTTTTTTTCTTTAACCTACATTTTGAACTTTTACACATTTCAAAAGCCCTTTGTGATTATTGGATGTGCAAGGATGTACTTTGTGAAAGGGGAAAGAGATTCAGAAGATTAAGGAGTTGTTTATAGTTTGATGAAGGCCATACACTTTTATTAAATAAAAAAGAAAAGATTTTAATTCTTATGAACATCTGAGATAGAAATACAGAATACTGAGGTAATAGATAAACAATCGTTTGTTGCTATTGTGTTATGCTCAGTCTTGTCCAACTCTTTGCGGCCCAATGTACTATAGCCCATCATGCTCCTCTGTTCACAGAACAAGGTCATTCGTTACAAGGGAGGTAACATCAGTATTGGAAAGGTCATTTTGGAGGTAGTGGGTTTTATAGGAAAACATTTCAGACCAGAGATGCTTTCCTTTTTCAGAAGAATCAATGAGATGGGAATAGGCAAATTGTATTACAGAAGAGGAGAGTTGTCACTTTTTCTGGAGTTTAAGTGAGACTGTCTACATTGGTTACTCTTTTGAATTTTCTTTATTTCTTAACATTTGTTTGCATCTGTATTTATTCATGAACACTAGCTTCCTTAAAAAACTTTAAATTTATCTTTGTCAAAGATTATATGTACTTATATGATTTGATACGTTTTACAATGATAAAATTTAACATTCAGAGCAACAAGGTAAGTCAAAGGTTAGATTTCTCTAATCCTATAAATCAGAAAAATGGCATCAATCATTGAACAAGTCAGTCACTAAATTGAATTTCATCTTCCTTACTAGGATCCTCGATTCAATGCAGAAGTTGACCAAATTACAGGCTATAAGACACAAAGTATTCTTTGTATGCCAATTAAGAATCATAGGGAAGAGGTAAGCCAGTTTTCCATTTTATAAAAGGTCATTTGGAAGCATTTTTCTTTTTGAAAAAAAATTTTTTTATGTTTCATACTTCTGAAATAATGCTGTAGTGCAGTTAACTGGAAAGTGCTTAAATGTTCTGCTTGATGTTTTTTTATTTAGACTTCAGTAATAGAATTGTATCCTGATTATTTACTTTTACTTAGAAATACATTTTAGACATATACTTTTTTTTACCTCTGTTTCCTGAAGATCTCACTCTATCCTAAGATATATAATTGTGGTTGTGATTATAATCAATTTATTTTATATTATATTTTGAACACTTGAATAATGTGTGTTTCATAAATGGTTATCCAATCTCAGTGGTCATCAACTGATTTTATTTTTTATTCAAAATGAGGTTTTGAAAAAAATGGATATTATTGTAGCTAACTCCAGGCAAAATTTATTGTGAAATTATAACAAGCAGATTAAAATAGGTTGGTTTATATTTCATCTAATTAGAAGGTTTGGATTCTGTAAATACTGAATTCTCTCTTCATTTTACATTTATTTGAAAAAAATAGTTAATAAATGATCGTTTAAACTGAATGCTTCACTTGAGTGTTCTCAGCCCCGCCTGCACATTACAAACAACGGTGGAACTTCTAAAAAGTTACAAATTAAGGGACTTCCCTGGTGGTCGAGTGGCTAAGACTCTGCGCTCCCAATGCAGGGGATCCAGGTTTGCTTCCTGGTCAGGGAACTAGGTCCCACATGTTGCAACTAAAAGTTTAAATGCCGCAACTAAAACCTGGCACAGCCAATAAAAAGTTACAAATTAAATCAGAATTTCTAAGGGCAGGGTGTAGATACTGATACGTTTTTAAAGCTCCTCAAATAATTCTAAAGTGTAGCCAGGGTTGAAAATCATCTCTCTAAGTGAAAACAAATAGATTGAAAGAGCTCCTATTTGTGGTTCTTAACCTTGGCTGCAAGTAGAATCACCTGTGGAGCATTTAGAAATTCTAAAACCACAGTTGTTGTTGTTCAGTCACTAAGTCCTGTCAGACTCCTGCAACCCCATGGACGGTAGCCCGCCAGGCTCCTTTGTCTGCAGATTTTTCAGGCAAGAATACTGGAGTGGGTCCTTCCTGACCCAAGGGTGGAACCTGCATCTCCTCTCCTGCATTGGCAGGTGGATACTTTACCACTGAGCCACCTGGGAAGCCCATCCAGTCGTTTACCAAGTTCCACAGATTCTTTTCTATTAGTGTTTCCCATTTCCATTTCTTTCTTTCGATTTCATTCCTGGTACCTGTACTGTACCATGATTCAGATCTTGAAGTAATGTCTGACTTTTAGAATATTCTTCTAAGGAGTTTCTGTACTTTAAGTCAGCTTCCCTTTGATCCCCGTTACTATGCTAAAGCACAGCCTTCTAACTCCATGTTTCCAAAACAGGAATGTGCACATGGGATCTTGAAATGCAGGTTCTGAGTTCAGTAGTCTAGGTGAGCCCTGAGGGAGCCTCCCACAAGCCTGAGGTGATGCGGGTGCACCCGGCCTGCAGTCACAGGTGAACAGGTCCCAAGTCAGCAATTTCTCAGTCTTCTAAATACCTTCTCAGTGCCTTAGAGTTGCTACATGGTTTCTTAAGGTAGTTGCAGCCATGCTGCTGCTGCTAAGTCACTTCAGTCATGTCTGACTCTGGGTGACCCCATAGATGGCAGCCCACGAGGCTCCCCTGTCCCTGGGATTCTCCAGGCAAGAAAACTGAAGTGGGTTGCCATTTCCTTCTCTAATGATTACTAAAAATACCTGCAGCTAAAACATATATATGAGATTAAATAATTAATTAGCTAATTAATTGTGAATGAATAAATGAAATTGAAAAGACCTTACATGGACCAATGGTGTTCTTTAATTGGATTGCCAGATAAAGAAATACAAAGCATATCTTATGCAATATTGGGGGACGCAGTTATACTAAAAAACTGTTTATTATTCATCTAAAAGTAAATTTGACTGGACATCCTATGTTTTATCTGGCTGCCCTAGTCATAAACCAAGGATGTAGTTGTGTGCACTTAAGAGGGTGATGTTCAGCTTTTAGTTTATAAGTGTGTTTTAAAACCATGGCCTGAGAAACAACTTTGTACTAGTCGAGAGACTTAGCCCAAATCATGCTCTGGTTAAACATCTCTTTCTAAACTTCATGAACACTAAAGATTGAGGGAATCCATGAGAATATGCAACAACATCACCAGGGTGAAGAGACTGCCTTTCTGCAAGAGAGCATCCTCTGGGTACACACGTTACTGTCTCAGTAACTGCCAGTGAGGAAAGTGAAAGTGAAGTTGGGCAGTCGTGTCCGACTCTTTGTGACATCATTGACTGTACCTACCAGGCTCCTCCATCCATGGGACTTTCCAGGCAAGAGTACTGGAGTGGGGTGCTTAAACTAAAACAACAGCAACAAAAACCCCTGCTGTACTGAGGTACAAGTTAGGTAATCAAATTCATTCATTTTAAGTGTATAGTTTGATGAGGTTTTTTTTTGTTTTTTTTTTTTAATGTTTTCCCATTTTTATTGTATCAATTTTTTTTTCTTTTTTAACTTTACAATATTGTGTTGGTTTTGCCATACATCAACATGAATCTGCCATGGAATACACGTGTTCCCCATCCTGAACCCCCCTCCCACCTCCCTCCTCATACCATCCCTCTGGGTCATCCCAGTGCACCAGCCCCAAGCATCCTGTATCCTGCATCGAACCTGGACTGGCGATTCGTTTCTTATATGATATTATACATGTTTCAATGCCATTCTCCCAAATCATCCCACCCTCTCCCTCTCCCACAGAGTCCAAAAGACTGTTGTATACATCTGTGTCTCTTTTGCTGTCTCGCATACAGGGTTATCATTACAAGATGCATGTACAGTCCTGTGACTACCACTATCATCAAGATACAAAGTATCTGGGACTTCCATGGTGGTCCAGTGCCTAAGCCTGGGCTCCCAGTGCAGGGCCTAGGATTCGATCCTTGGTCAGGGAACTAGATCCCACGTGCTACAGCTAAAGATCCCAGTGCAGCCAAATAAATAACAACACTAATAAAATTTTGAAAAGATGCAAAGCATTTCTGTCCCCTCAGATATTTCGCTGCACCCCTGTAGTTGATCTTCTCCTCCCTCAACCCCCAGCTGCCAACAGTCCCTGAACTGTTTTCTGTCACTGATATCTTGCCTTTTCTACAATGTCACATGCATCATATAAGTGGAGTCACATAGTATGTAGTCCTGTGTGTCTGCCTTCTTTCACTCTGTGTCATGCGTGTGATTCATCCATGTTCTTGCGTGTGTAAGTAGTATGTTCCTTTTTTATTGCTGAGTGGTTATTCCGTGGTGTGGATGTGCCACGGTTTGATTATCTATTCATCCGTTGGTAGACTTTTGAGTTGTTTTTGTCTGTTAGGAGAAGCCACGCAGTTGATGTTTGCATACTGGTCTTTTTGTGGACATATTTTCGCCTGTCTTGGGTAAATATATACGAGGGGTATTTCCAGGTCGTGTGTTGGGTGTTGAATTCTATAAGAAATTTCCAAAGTCCTTTCCAAAGTGACTGTGCCGTATGCTTTTTTACCGCTGATGTGTATGAGAGTTCTAGTTGCTTCACATCCCTAGGCAACACATGTCGGTGTCAACTTTTAAAAGTTTTAGTGCTTAAATTTGATTACGTGAATAAATAACCTCGCTCACAGTCACGGGCCATCTGCTCACTTACAGACCTGAGTAAAGTGGGTTCAGCCGCAGGTCCCCAGACTGTGGCTCTCCAGAGCTCCCCCTAAGATTTCTCCTCATGTTCAGCATTCTCAGCATTGCCTGCCTCCTGGCCTCTCCTTCTTCCCCTGCTGTCTCTGTTTTACCCTGCGATGATTTGATGAGAAGACTGAGCTCTTCACTGGTTTTCACAAAAGCATATTCACAGAGAACATTTCGTGAGATAAAGAATTTTCAGTGACTTCACTGGCATCTTAGTAACTTTACTGATAGGAAGGTTTCCAAACACAGCTTTTTAAACATCTTGCGGACCCTCCCCATTCTTTGTCCTCTCCTCCCACGCTCACACTGCTGGGTTTGAAATTATTTCCTGTGAGAATTATTTCTTCAGAAAAAAAGGAATGAAGAGAAACAGAAAAACAGTCATACTCTCAGCTTGGTTGTGGTATAAAAAGTCATTTAGCTGACCAAGAACAATAAGAAGATGAATTGTATGGATTCCAAAATTATCTTTAGATTTATAGATACATAAACAAACTGGGAGTAATGTTTGCTGTTGTGTACATGCAATAGAAAAGTGCTCTTTTGTGGGGAGCTGCCCGTGAGAACGGGGTCCTTTATCTAAAGGACACAGCTCTGGGAGCTGCCTCAGTCCTTGAGGGTTTGCTTGCAAACATAGCTCTCTGTCCCACCACCCCAGAGATTAGGTGGTTATTTACTGCAGACACCTGGAGTTCTGGACAAACTTCTTACGCACAGGGAAATGTTATCTGGTGTAAGAAATAATAACAGGGTGCCATTCCCATGCTCTCAAGATTTCTTGTGACTTTTTGTAAGATGTATAGGTCAACCAAGAAAAAATGTTAACTGTCTTGTTTTTCTCTTGCTCTCCTGTATAAATATAAGATGCTGAATAAAGTCGTGGTCAGACCGCTTCCCTTTGTGGAGACGTGTCTGAACCTCTTGACCCCATCTTTGTTGTAGAATTCTTTTGCTGTAGTATTCTTTCTCAGCCACGTCGTGCACGTTCTCGGGACCTGATCGACTTTGCCGGCTGGCACGGGCAGGTGGCGCCCAAACAGGGACTCGAGAATCGGAGTGCAACCATGGCCGCTGCCCGTCAGGATTGAGGTAAGTAACGAGGAATTCCTAATTATTTGAAGTAAAGGGCAGGGAGTGTTATTGTCGAGAGTAATAAATCATGGGACAAGGCAGTAGCTGCCAGTTATTTGTACATATGTTGAAAACTATGTTAAAAGGCAGGGGAATTCATGTAAATAAGTTACAGCTAGAAAAGTTTTTCCTTTTTGTAGAAGAAGTTTGTCCTTGGTTCCCAGAGGAAGGAACAGTTAGTCTGGAAACTTGGAAAAAAGTAGGAAAACAATTGCAGACATATTATTCCTTACATGGTCCCAATCGTGTCCCTGTGGATGCTTTTTCTTTGTGGACTCTCATAAGAAACTGTCTGGATCCTGAACACGAGGGACATAAGATTCAAACGGCCCTCCAGGATTCCATAGAACCCGAAGTTGCAGAGCCTTCCGCCCCTCTGCCTGAGCCACTTTATGCTGTGCCTGAGGGAACAGCTTGTAAGGCTGGAGGGAATGATGATGTGTTAAGCTCTGATGAACAGGAAGAGTTCAATGAACAAGCGGCTCAGTACCATAGAGAGGATATGCCTTGGGAGATGATGGTTAGCATACAACCCCTCCGCGGGAAAAGGGGAATAGCATTCAGGGCTTTCCGAAGAACAGCTGGAAAATTTAATTCAGAAAATTGTTATAGCAGTAAAAAAGGATGCACAGGGAGATTCCCACTCCAGCCAGCCTGTGGCTCCAGCATATCCTCCCTCAGTTCTTGCTGGGCTCGACCCACCTCCACCTTTCGTAGAACCGCGAGAGCTTATATCTATCCCTGCTTCTTTGCCTGGTGAAAACATAAAAATTAAAAGTGAGATATTATTATCTCCTCTTCAAGAAGCAATTAAGTGAGCTAATGATGAAGGAGAACATATTCCCGGGTTTTCAAGAATCTATCCAGTATTTGAAAATGCTCAACAGCAGAGGTATTATGAACCTCTACCCTTTAAGAGTTAAAAATGGCTTGTGCACAATACGGCCTGACTGCGCCGTTGACTCAGGCTATTATAGAGGCTTTAGGAAATCAAATCTGCCACCTAATGACTGGAAACAGGTTGCTCGGGCTTGTTTATCTGGAGGAGATTATTTACTATGGAAATCTGAGTTTTCTGAGCAGTGTGGGATCACAGCCAATATCAATCGGCGACAGGGACTGAACACCACTTATGAAATGATGGTGGGAGAGGGGGATTATCGAGGCACTAATAATCAACTTAATTATTTGCCTGGAGCCTACCCTCAGATTAGTGCTGCGGCTCTATGAGCATGGAAAAAGCTTCCAAATTCTGATAAAAAGACCGAAGATTTATCTAAAATTCACCAGGGGCCAGATGAACCATATCAGGATTTTGTTGCCCGCCTGCTTGAGGCAATTAGTAAAATGATAGGGGATGAGCAGGCAGGAATGGTGTTGGCTAAACATCTTGCTTATGAGAATACCAATTCGGCTTGTCAAGCTGCCCTGAGACCTTACAGGAAAAAGGGAGGCTTATCCGATTATGTACGGATTTGTGCCGATATCGGCCCTTCATACGTTCAAGGCATAACTTTGGCCGCGGCATTACAAGGGTTATTGCCTTAGCTGGTTTTGATGGACGCCTTGATAATCATTATCCCTCAGATAAAATTTTGCAATTTGCTCACTATCACCAATTTCTATTCCCAAAAATCAGTGTTTCTCAGCCCCTTGCCGACGCCCTAACTGTATTTACTGATGGCTCTTCTAATGGAATAGCTAGTTTGATTATACAGGGCAATACTGCCACCTGGCGTACTAATTATAAGTCTGCTCAAGAAGTAGAACTATTTGCTGTCTTTCAGGCTCTATTGCAAATTTCTGCTCCATTTAATTTATATTCCGACAGTCAATATATCATAAGAGCCTTAAACACTATTGAGACTGTTCCATTTATTGGTACCCTGAATTCTACTATCCAAACTCTTTTTCGTGATATACAACATTTAATTTACTCCAGAGTTAATAAATGCTATTTTGGTCATATTCGTGCTCACTCTGGGCTTCCTGGACCTTTAGCACCAGGCAATGCTTTGGCTGACGAAGCTACACGTATGATATTTCCTTAATTGGAACAAATGGCAAAAACTTCTCACAGCTTACACCATCAAAACAGCAATAGCTTAAGACTTCAGTTTGGCATTACTCGAGAAGCTACCAGACAGATTGTTAAGGAATGTCAAACATGTCCTCAATTTTTTAGTGTCCCCCATTATGGAGTTAATCCCCGAGGATTGTTGCCAAGCGACATATGCCAAATGGATGTTACCCATATTCCTGAATTTGGTAAACAAAAATTTGTTCATGTTACTATTGACACCTTCTCCAGCTTTTTACATGCCTCTCTACAATCCGGAGAAGCTATCAAACATTGTATAGCTCATTGCATTAAATGTTTTGCTGTTATGGGAACCCCTAAGACCATAAAAACAGACAATGGTCCAGGATACACTAGAAAAAAAATTTAACTATTTTGTACACAATTGTCTATCTCAAAAAAACGGGTATCCTTTATAATCCTGAAGGTCAAGGAATCATTTAACGGGCACATCAAACTATCAAACATCAATTGCAAAAACTAAAGAAGGGGGAATTGTATCTCAATACCCCCTCCAACTCTCTAAACCATGCTTTATTTGTTCTACATTTTTAAAATTTTTTTTTAATTTTTATTTTTTTAATTTAATTTTATTTTTAAACTTTACATAATTGTATTAGTTTTGCCAAATATCAAAATGAATCCGCCACAGGTATACCTGTGATCCCCATCCTGAACCCTCATCCCTCCTCCCTCCCCATAGCCTCCCTCTGGGTCGTCCCAGTGCACTAGCCCCAAGCATCCAGTATCGTGCATTGAACCTGGACTGGCGACTCGTTTCATACCTGATATTATACATGTTTCAATGCCATTCTCCCAAATCTCCCCACCCTCTCCCTCTCCCACAGAGTCCATAAGACTGATCTATACATCAGTGTCTCTTTTGCTGTCTCGTACAGAGGGTTATTGTTACCATCTTTCTAAATTCCATATATATGCACGTTGGTATACTGTATTGGTGTTTTTCTTTCTGGCTTACTTCACTCTGTATAATAGGCTCCAGTTTCATCCATCTCATTAGAACTGATTCAAATGTATTCTTTTTAATGGCTGAGTAATACTCCATTGTGTATATGTACCACTGCTTTCTTATCCATTCATCTGCTGATGGGCATCTAGGTTGCCTCCATGTCCTGGCTATTATAAATATTGCTGTGATGAACATTGGGGTACACGTGTCTCTTTCCCTTCTGGTTTCCTCAGTGTGTATGCCCAGCAGTGGGATTGCTAGATCATATGGCAGTTCTATTTCCAGTTTTTTAAGGAATCTCCACACTGTTCTCCATAGTGGCTGTACTAGTTTGCATTCCCACCAACAGTGTAAGAGGGTTCCCTTTTCTCCACACCCTGTCCAGCATTTATTGCTTGTAGACTTTTGGATGACAGCCATTCTGACTGGCGTGAAATGGTACCTCATAGTGGTTTTGATTTGCATTTCTCTGATAATGAGTGATGTTGAGCATCTTTTCATGTGTTTGTTAGCCATCTGTATGTCTTCTTTGGATAAATGTCTATTTAGTTCTTTGGCCCATTTTTTGATTGGGTCATTTATTTTTCTGGAGTTGAGCTGTAGGAGTTGCTTCTATATTTTTGAGATTAGTTGTTTGTCAGTTGCTTCATTTGCTATTATTTTCTCCCATTCTGAAGGCTGCCTTTTCACCTTGCTAATAGTTTCCTTTGATGTGCAGAAGCTTTTAAGGTTAATTAGGTCCCATTTGTTTATTTTTGCTTTTATTTCCAATATTCTGGGAGGTGGGTCATAGAGGATCCTGCTGTGATGTATGTCGGAGAGTGTTTTGCCTACGTTCTCCTCTAGGAGTTTTATAGTTTCTGGTCTTACGTTGAGATCTTTAATCCATTTTGAGTTTATTTTTGTGTATGGTGTTAGAAAGTGTTCTAGTTTCCTTCTTTTACAAGTGGTTGACCAGTTTTCCCAGCACCACTTGTTAAAGAGATTGTCTTTAATCCATTAGGATATTCTTGCCTCCTTTGTCAAAATAAGGTGTCCATATGTGCATGGATTTATCTCTGGGCTTTCTATTTTGTTCCATTGATCTATATTTCTGTTTTTGTGCCAGTACCATGCTGTCTTAATGACCGTGGCTTTGTAGTAGAGCCTGAAGTCAGGTAGGTTGATTCCTCCAGTTCCATTCTTCTTTCTCAAGCTCGCTTTGGCTATTCGAGGTTTTTTGTATTTCCATACAAATTGTGAAATTATTTGTTCTAGCTCTGTGAAGAATACCGTTGGTAGCTTGATAGGGATTGCATTGAATCTATAAATTGCTTTGGGTAGTATACTCATTTTCACTATATTGATTCTTCCAATCCATGAACATGGTATATTTCTCCATCTATTAGTGTCCTCTTTGATTTCTTTCACCAGTGTTTTATAGTTTTCTATGTATAGGTCTTTAGTTTCTCTAGGTAGATATATTCCTAAGTATTTTATTCTTTCCGTTGCAATGGTGAATGGAATTGTTTCCTTAATTTCTCTTTCTGTTTTCTCATTATTAGTGTATAGGAATGCAAGGGATTTCCGTGTGTTGATTTTATATCCTGCAACTTTACTATAGTCATTGATTAGTTCTAGTAATTTTCTGGTGGAATCTGTAGGGTTTTCTATGTAGAGGAGCATGTCATCTGCAAATAGTGAGAGTTTTACTTCTTCTTTTCCAATTTGGATTCCTTTTATTTCTTTTTCTGCTCTGATTGCTGTGGCCAAAACTTCCAAAACTATGTTGAATAGTAATGGTGAAAGTGGGCACCCTTGCCTTGTTCCTGACTTTAGAGGGAATGCTTTCAATTTTTCAGCATAGAGGATAATGTTTGCTGTGGGTTTGTCATATATAGCTTTTATTATGTTGAGGTATGTTCCTTCTATTCCTGCTTTCTGGAGAGTTCTTATCATAAATGGATGTTGAATTTTGTCAAAGGCTTTCTCTGCATCTATTGAGATAATCATATGGTTTTTATTTTTCAATTTGTTAATGTGGTGTATTACTGTTCTAAATTTTTTACAATTGGATATACGTGGCCGTTCAGCAGCACAGCGATTTTGGAACTTTGATGCGCAAACAATAAGACCTAAAGTCTTTTGGAAAGACCCACTTGTAGGAAAATGGTATGGACCAGATCCTATAATAATTTGGGGACGAGGGCATGTTTGTGTTTTCCCACAGGATGCTGAAGCGCCACGCTGGCTGCCGGAAAGGTTGGTACGCACGGCGGAGACGATCTCTAGTAAACCAGATGAGGAGATTGAAGATTCAAGAGCATGATGAATTACCATCTCGGCAACAACTCCAGGCATTGATGCGAGAGGCACAGAATCGCGTTGTTATGCAGGGTGATCCGATATCACCTTTAAGCTTCCTGATAACCTTATTAATTATCTTAAATGAGATTAATACTGCACATTCTGAAGAATATTCAAGTGCTTACTGGGCTTATTTTCCCGACCCTCCCCTTCTCCAACCGGTGGGTTGAGAGGGTTGGTCCATTCCCATATACACTAATGATACTGTGGCTTTGGGTGGTTTTTCAGATAAACGTATTATTCCTAATCAAGTTAATTTCTCTTATCATGGAGTGTTTGATCGTTACCTATTTGTCTGTCTAGATATTTTAATTCAATAGGATGCCTTTTTGTTGGGGAGTCAGGACATGCTGATTATGACAATGGTTGGAGCCTATATATTCCTGGAGTAACGAAAGAATCTGGAATTCCTCAATGTCGTAATGGAACTGGTCCTTTAGATATCCCTTTCTGCGACTTTGGAAGAAGGGGAAGAGTCACTGCTGCACCATGGAAGCTGTGTCAAGATGGAACTGCTACGGTTTATAACATATTTGGGACAAATAAATCATTGTGGGACTGGTCTCCAGACTCGGCCCGATACCCTGGAGCTCAGGACAATAGAAACTTTGCATCCCATATTTGGAATTTGGGCGGCTCTAAAGTGTTCCAAACAGAAATCTGAAAACTAGCTGCCGCCCTTGGATGTGAGGGTTCCTACCTTCAGGTGGGATCAAAAGTGAGACACGGTTATTTATGGAATCTCACCATGAGGTACCCTCGTGCATGTGTGCCTCACCCTTATGCTTTACTAGTAGGATCTGTAAATGTACAACCTGGATTATGAAATTATAATATAACTTGTAACAATTGTACCTTATCTAACTGCGTTAGGAGAATTACTAATCAAACTAGGGTTCTAGTCTTAAGACAGCCTGCTTTTGTTATGATTCCTGTAAAGATTAATGCGTCTTGGTATGATGAAAAAGGACTTGAGCTTTGGAGAGAAGTAGAGGGTGCTTTAATGTGTTATTGCAGGGGAATAGGGTTAATAATTCTGGGATTTATAGCTTTGGTAACCCTTATCGCCTCCTCGATTACTGCAGCCCTGTCCCTGGCACAATCAGTGCAAACTGCAACTTTTGTTGATAATCTGGCACAAAATGTATCTGTTACCCTGGGGACTCAAGAAGATATTGACAAAAAGCTAGAGGACTGATTGAATGCCCTTTATGATGTTGTAAAATGTTTAGGTGAAGAGGTTCAAAGTATAAAGTTGAGATTATGGGTACAATGTCATGCCGATTTTCGATGGATCTGTGTTACCCCCCAAAAATATAATGGTAGTATAACTGCTTGGGATAAGGTGAAAGCTCATTTAGAAGGTATTTGGCATAATGAAAATATTTCCTTAGATTTACTGTATCTACATCAAGAAATAATGAATATTGAGAATGCACCTAGACCTGATTTGGATGTTGCAAAAAGAGCTGAGTCTTTTGTTAAAGAACTTTTTCGACATGTACCTACCATCAATAGTATTTGGTACTTGGGAGCAGCCATAGGAGGACTATTCTTAATAATTTTAACTGTTTTATTTCTTGCACCTTGTTTAATTAAAAAGCTGATTGATGATCTATGGATGATAAAGGCTTCCATCTATGGAAATTGTCTGCAGTTAAAGGAACATAAGCATGCGCCTATAGAAAAAGAAAGGGGGAGATGCGGGGAGCTGCCCATGAGAACGGGGTCCTTTATCTAAAGGATACAGCTCTGGGAGCTGCCTCAGTCCTTGAGAGTTTGCTTGCAAACATAGCTCTCTGTCCCGCCACCCCAGAGATTAGGCGATTATTTACTGCAGACACCTGGAGTTCTGGACAAACTTCTCACGCACAGGGAAATGTTATCTGGTGTAAGAAATAATAACAGGGTGCTATTCCCATGCTCTCAAGATTTCTTGTGATTTTTGTAAGATGTATAGGTCAACCAAGAAAAAAATCTTAACTGTCTTGTTTTTCTCTTGCTCTCCTGTATAAATATAAGATGCTGAATAAAGTCGTGGTCAGACCGTTTCCCTTTGTGGAGACGTGTCTGAACCTCTTGACCCCATCTTTGTTGTAGTATTCTTTTGCTGTAGTATTCTTTCTCAGCCACGTCGTGCACGTTCTTGGGACCTGATCGACTTTGCCGGCTGGCTCCGGCACTCTTTCTCCCACGAAGCTTTTTAAATCACAATGGGCGAGCCCCAGGAGGGCTTTGAGGAGTAGTTGTTAACGCTTGCTCTGAGCTCCCCATCTTCAACACTTACTTGATGAGAAACCAGGATGGAATTGGTTAATCCCTTGGCTCTTCAGTTTCCTCATCTGCTGAATGAGGGTTGTAAAAGGACGTACCTCACAGGGTTGTTGTAAAGATTAAATGTGTTTGTTCATGCACAGGGCTTGACATAGTTCGTGGCACACGAGAAGTGATCCATAAATGTCAACTGTCATTTGTTAAAAGGAGACATGGAACTTTCATGAGAAAAAAAGGATGGAGAGGTCATCAGTCACATAATAACCAGCCAGCTGGGATCAAATGACAGCCAGCACAGTCCCTGACTGGTCTAACAAACTGGTCTAACAAAACCCTCTAACAAACCTTAAGCTTCAAAGAAAGATACTTTTCATTGTTTTTGCTCATAAATGAGGCAAAGTAAATTTGGTTTCTTCTCTTTGTGTTAGTGCAGTTGTATCATGTAAGTGGACACTGACTCCAACCAATTACCAAGGAACCGCAGATGAAATGTGATTATTGATTGTTTAGTAAATGCCTTGGCACCTTTTAGTGACCCCAGTTTCTTAAGGTACCAGCTCTGGAGAGCTGATTGAAAGGAGCAGTTGAATACTGAATACTAGGGTCTGAACTACAACATAGTCCAGAATATTCAGGAAGATTTTTAAGATTCAGTAAAATATGTAATCACTTCATCTGCCTCTCTTCTTGTGAAATCTTCCAACTAATTAAACATTTTCAGGAGTTCTTTTCATTAGTGTTACAATTGTAAGTGTAATAGTGCAATGCCTTTTTGGAAGTCAAGATCATAGATATTCCTAAAACTTCTGTGATATAATTTTTTTTAAGTCATAGAGGATAAATGTTTACAACCTTCCCTTCTCTGTATACTCCCTTCTAAGACAGTGGGGTTAATGGGCAAAGAGTGGTGGTGGTAGGGAGTGGACTGGAAACGCTAGAAGAAGCTAAAATAATTTATTTGGGAAAGGTCACAGAACTATTGGCTAGAGGAAATGAATGAGGACAAAAAGTAAAGGGGTCAAGGGAGAGAAAAGAGCCAGTCTAGGCTGTATAATAAAATAGTTTGAGGAACAACGTGGGTAGAACTTGGGAAATAACTCCTTATCCTGTGGAAACTGTTTGGAGGACTTGATGCATGTTAATTCTTTTAAATCTTTGTCACAACCAGAGGAGGTGGTCATTAATTTATTCCCACTTACAGAAGATGAAACTGAGATACGGGACGTTTAGGGAACTTGGCCAAAGTCACATAACTAAAACTTGGCGAATCTGAAATTGAAACCTAGGCAAGAGGGTTTTTTAAAATTCCACTGTGGACGATGACTGCACTCTCTTTCTTCCGCTTCATTGTTTTCTTGAGCTGCTGCAGTAAATGTTTAGATTACTTTTGATTTGGGGGTGGGAAGTTCCCTGATGTGATATGTGACCACATAGAAGCCAGGCTTGAAGGTGGAGACAAGGAGAACTGGCTATATTCTGGTGGCTCTTCAAAGTTGTGTTCAAACCACTCTGCCGACAGGCCTTTTTTAAATTGGAAAAAAGAAGAAAGAAGAAAGGGAGCAGGTAGGGGTGGGGAAGAAGAGGGGTCAGAGTCTGCCCTTTATAATGTATTTGGAGTGATACATCCAGTAAACATGAAGAAATGTTTTGCAGGGATATGAGCTGCAGGAGCATGGTTCATGTGAATCTGGGCGCGTGTGCTCTGTGACGTGCGCAGGAAGCATCATGAAAACATTTGCAGTAAGTCTGTGAATTTTTAGAGCTGCGGTTAAATTTCTTTTAGGCTCACCACTGGATTTTTCAGACCTGGGCACTTAGATCCATTTTTTTTATTTTTGTCACACGCATTAGTTATTACTATAACTAGATGGTTCTTTTATGTTTAGTAAAGAAGCGTAGGGAAACTCAGGAGGAGGAAATGGCAACCCACTGCAGTATTCTTGCCTGGTGAGTCCTGTGGACGGGGGAGCCTGGTGGGCTGCCGTCTGTGGGGTCACACAGAGTTGGGCATGACTGAAGCGACTTAGCAGCAGCAGCAGCAGCAGGGAAACTATACCTCAGCTGATCTATTCCTGAAATACTACCCTCTCTTGAAGTATTGCTTGTTATGGCATGTGGAGATGAGTGCTTTGTTTTTCAGTGGCTGCATCAGTGAGGTAGAAGCCAGAACATCGTGAAATAATGCAAGTTCTTGAAAACGTTCCTATTGACCTGAGGTGGAGATTATATCCAATAATGTCAGGTTAGGCTGACACCTGTTTTCTCTTGGTTGAATGTCGACTCTGGTTATTAAGTAGAAATCTAATTTGGAATCAGAGCTTTTATTCTCCTCTGTTTTTATCATCTTGAGTTTATCTTATCGTACTTGATGACATAATTCTTCAGTGCAAATGTAACAGCCATAAGGAAATATTTATGATAAGGTTTTTTTTTTTTTTTTTTTTTTTTGCAGTGTGATAAAGGAGCATTTTTAGCTATCTATCTAACTGTTTATATCTTCTTTTAAAAGAAACCTGAAAAACTTCAAAACATATCAGCTAATTTTATGATATAAATATTTTGATGAGTCAGAGAGATTTGTTGCATGCCGAAAATCATAAAGTAAAGCATTAACGGAACCAAGTGTGTAAATCTGAGTGCAGTATACAAAAGCAAATGTTTTCCAAAACTAGGCTACATGACTTTATCTGCTCATTAAAAACTTTTTTCAGTTCAGTTCAGTTGCTCAGTCGTGTCCGACTCTTTGCAACCCCATGGACTGCAGCACACCAAGCCTCCCTGTCCATCACCAACTCCCAGAGTTTACTCAAACTCATGTCCGTTGAGTCAGTGATACCATCTAACCATCTCATCTTCTGTCGTCCCCTTATCCTCCCGCCTTCAATCTTTCCCAGCATCAGGCTCTTTTCAAATGAGTCAGATCTTTGCATCAGGTGGCCAAAGTATTGAAGTTTCAGCTTCAACATCAGTCCTTCCAATGAATATTCAGGACTGATTTCCTTGAGGATGGACTGGTTGGATCTCCTTGCAGTCCAAGGGACTCTCAAGAGTCTTCTCCAACACCACAGTTCAAAAGCATCAATTCTTTGGTGCTCAGCTTTCTTTATAGTCCAACTCTCACATCCATACATGACTACTGGAAAAACCATAGCTTTGACTAGATGGACCTTTGTTGGTAAAGTAATTTCTCTGCTTTTTAATATGCTGTCTAGGTTGGTCATAACTTTCCTTCCCGGAAGTAATTGTCTTTTAATTTCATGGCTGCAGTTACCATCTGCAGTGATTTTGGAGCCCAAAAAACAAAGTTTGCCACTGTTTCCCCATCTGTTTGCCATGAAGTGATGGGGCCAGTCATCCCCTCCTAAATGATCTTATCTTAAAAGTAATTGTTGAATCATTGTAATATGTAAAGCACTGGTCTAGGCAATGAGGTTTTTTTTTTTTTTTTTAAATGAAGCAAGGAAGATACTTTTAACAAATTTTTTTTCAGTTTCATTGAGAAGATTTTGTATCAGAAATTAAATATCAATACAAGGTAATAGGACAGTGTTAAATATGTTCGGTATTCAGTGCGTAAGTTTGAAAGTCTGGATTTTGAGAGCCGGAGAAATCACAGAGGAAGGATGAAAGCTGTGGTTTCATCCAGCAGATCCCTGCTGTATTTATCCCACAGCCTTGAGAGAGGAAGCTGGGAGACGGTGGAGGCAGGCGAAATACTTGCCTATGACATCCTGCTTGCACTACCAACTGAGCTTTTCTTAAACTGGACATGTAAGCTTGGAAAAATAAATGTTAGAGCCTTATACATAATCCTACAATTCCAAATCAGCCTAGATGAAAACATAGCTACACAAATAAGGAGAGTTTAATTGTAGACGGGCAGTGGATGTAGATCTATTTTAGTCCTGAAGAATTGGCTAGTTATATATATATTTTTTAATTTATAAAATGTCCATTACATTTACTCCCCTGTGATATTTTCTCATAGCTTTGTTTTAGAAACAAAACAAAAATACTCTGAAAAGTTTCCGATGGTTCCAGACTTGATATCTTGATGTTGATGGTCTTTTCCTTTTTCCACATTGCCCTTTAAATAATAAACAAGTGTATTTTACAAAGAAGATGGTAATGATTTTCCTCAGGAAAAAACATTTCTTAAGAGTATCAGAGGAACAATATAGTACTAATAGGTTAGATTCCTGAGGCCACACTGCTGATCCAGGAGAAGAGTAAATAAACCCTTGAGACTGAATATTACGTTAATGGTAGGCTATGTTTACCCAAATTTTATTGTGGATGCTCAGAAAATTTGGTTCAGAGTTAATGCTGTGTTTTATTCAATATGAGGTTTATCTTCATTGTACTTTTAGAATAATCATTCTCGAACTTCATTTTAAGTTTGATAGAGCATTTATAAGTTTAATTTTGAGATGTTTTATATAGATCCTGAAGTATGACTAGTAGAGATCTGGAACCAGTTGCAGATATGCATAATTTCTTTGTATAACATCTGACCCAGAGCCACATAATTACACCTTGGGATGGATTTTTATTATTAAATAATTTTCATGCATTATTAATTTTTATGCATTCTTAAAGAGTTTAGATAGTTGTCAGTGACATGGCTGCTATCAGTGGATATATATATGAACATCTGTATCCATCTAAAAGCTAAGATGACATAGGTAAAATGCTTTATAAACTATGTATTTTATATTCTTATTAAATCCACATCAAAAAGTTCCTGCTTATTTCTCTTCTACCACAGAGTGGAAATTAATATTCTATGCAGAGTTCAAATTAAAGTGTAAGAGATGATATTTAAAATTTTTTGAATCATAATCATCTTTGTGTGTTTGTTTGTTTGTTTTTGGCATCACTTGGTGAAGTAAAGTGAAAATGATCTGGATTTAGAATTCCAGATCCATTTGATTATTACTAATTAGTTGGTGATCATGAGGGTGACATTAATGATCTCTAAGCTTAGTGATTTTGAACAGCAGCCTCTGTTATCTAAGTTTCCGTGGTTCAGGAATGCCAGAGCGGCCTAGCCAGCTGGGTGGCTCCGGCCCTGGCTCCCTGCCCGTGGCTGCACTCAGGATGCTGCAGGGACACCTGCCTCATGCGTGAGCATGCGTTTCCCAGAGCGCTCGCTCGCCCTGGCAGCAGACCCTCCCATATCACGCTGTGTCCTCAGCACATGGCAGAGAGTGAGCACAGAGGAATCAGCCCGCGCCTTGGATGATCAAGGCCCCAGAGCTGCTCACTTTTGCCTCATAGTAACTATTCACTGGAAGCCAGGCGTCAGGGACTTCCCTGGGGTCCAGGGGCTAAGGCTCCACACCCCCAGTGCAGAAGGTCTGGGTTCGATCCTTGGTCAAGGAACTAGATCTCACATGCCGCAACTAAGAGCGCCTGCTGCAACTAGAGCTCGCCTGTTCTGCAGCTAAGACCTGATGTAGCCAAATAAATAAATATAAAAAAAGGAAAGGAAAGAAGCCAGGCATCAAATCCAGACTCAGGAGGAGGGCAGTGAGGCTCCACCTCTTGAAGAGAGGAATGTCAAAGGGTGGGTGGACATACTGTGAAACCACCAAATGTACCAAGTGTATTTTGAGGCTTTAGTATCTTTCCTTAAAACTGGCCAGATGATAACGAGGAACTCTACTTGTTAATTAAAATAGTATCTTAGGGACTTCCCTGGTGGTCTAGTGGTTAAGAATCCATCTTGGAATGCAGGGGACGTAGGTTCAATCCCTGGCCAGGGAACAAGATCCCACCTGCTGTGGAGCAGCCAAGACTGTGCACCACAGCTGCTGAGCCATGCTCCACAACGAGAGAATCCTGTGCCACAACAGAAGTTCCCACCTGAGAACAACTAAGACCCCATTCAGCAAATAAATAAAAATATTAAAAAAAATAAAATAATATCTTAAACAACAAGGACCTACTATGTAGCACAGGAAATATATTCAATATCTTTTAATAATCTATAATGGAAAAAATCTATAATGGAAAAGAATCTGGAAAAGAATATATTTGTATATAAGTAAATCAGTTTGCTGTACTCCTGAAACACGGCACCTATACTTCAGTAAAAAAAAAAAAAAAAAAAAATTGTTTTTCTATGGGAGAGGTAGAGGGTGGGAACATTTGGGAGAATGGCATTGAAACATGTAAAATATCATGTATGAAAAGAGATGCCAGTCCAGGTTCGATGCACGATACTGGATGCTTGGGGCTAGTGCACTGGGACGACCCAGAGGGATGGTATGGGGAGGGAGGAGGGAGGAGGGTTCAGGAGGGGGAACACATGTATACCTGTGGCGGATTCATTTTGATATTTGGCCAAACTAATACAATTTGTAAAGTTTAAAAATAAAATAAAAAAAAAAGATTAAATAGAAAAAAAAAATTATTGTTTTTCAGCCTTTCATGTACTAAAAAATAATATCTACCAGAGGCAACACAGATAAGACTTTTAAAAAATGTGGCGAGTTGGTATATGTGCTCTTCCAGACTGGCTTGAGTCAAAGAGAAAGTAGAATCAGAAGAGGAAGCATGCACGCATGCTAACTCACTTCAGTTGTCTCCGACTCTTTGCAACCCCATGGGCCATAGCGGGCCAGGCTCCTCTGTCCATGGAATTCTCCAGGCGAGAATACTGGAGTGGGTTGCAATTCCCTTCTCCATAGAAGAGGAAGACTGAGGAGGCAAGAGGAAGATGCCTGCTGTTTGAGCTATGGCAAATGATTACTGTTTGCGTGTAGCTTAAGTACTTGGCTTCTTAATACCCAGGGGAAAATACCCACTGGTGTGTCTTTATGATCTGTTATCTCTCTGCATCATATTTTCTGCCTCCCTCATGGATCATGACTGGAAGCAATGTGTCCAGTACTTCAGCCCAGTGTTTGCTTGAGTGTAAACTGGGGATGAGGCCATACACGCAGGCCGAGGCAAGGTCAGAGAGTCCTTAAATTGCCATAAAAACGAGATGCTGGGTTTTATTTTATTTTTTAAGCCAGGAAGCATTTGCTATTATTTAAAGATCTGTGTGGCCACAGCATTAAGGATGAACAGTTTCCTTTGTTTATACTGTAACCCAGAGCCACATAATGTAACACTTGATAGAGTTTGATGTCCATATTTGTTCATACGCAGAGAAGGTTTTGTCTGGAAGCAGGGCAGTTGGTAAGGAGAAGTTTACATAATCCAGACTAGGAGTGGACTTGTTACACCTCTGTTTATGGGGGTGAGGGATTGATTTGATGGAGGGTTGAGTGGAAGGAAGAATATAGAATACTTTCTGAACATATAGAATATGTTCAGTTCAGTTCAGTTCAGTCGTTCAGTCATGTCCGACTCTTTGCAACCCCATGAATCGCAGCATGCCAACCTCCCTGTCCATCACTAACTCCCGGAGTTCACTCAGACTCATGTCCATTGAGTCAGTGATGCCATCCAGCCATCTCATCCTCTGTCGTACCCTTCTCCTCCTGCCCCCAATCCCTCCCAGCATCAGAGACTTTTCCAATGAGTCAGCTCTTCGCATGAGGTGGCCAAAGTACTGGAGTTTCAGCTTTAGCATCATTCCTTCCAAAGAAATCCCAGGGCTGATCTCCTTCAGAATGGACTGGTTGGATCTCCTTGCAGTCCAAAGGACTCTCAAGACTCTTCTCCAACACCACAGTTCAAAAGCATCAATTCTTTGGCGCTCAGCTTTCTTCACAGTCCAACTCTCACATCCATATATGACCACTGGAAAAACCATAGCCTTGACTAGACGGACCTTTGTTGGGTGTTTTAGGTAGATGTAATAAGGGAGAATTGTGATATTTCCTAAAATAGAACATGCAAAAGAGAGAATTGGTTTGTGGGGATGAAATTGGTTGTGGGAGCTGGCTCTTTGGGGGGCAGTGGGTGGATATGTTGTCTTACTGTCTGTTATTTTCTCCTCTCTCCTCAGATCTCAGTGCTGTGTCCCCATCCCCACTTTGAGCTGGTGGTCTTGCTTACTATTTCAGTGAAAAACAAAGCAATTAGAGGCGTCCTTTCACAGATCACGTCCTGATCTCTTTTCCTCACTCCTGTATCTGATTTTATGCCCTCTAGATTCCTGCCTCCCCCTCCCTTTTTTTTTTTTTTTTTCCTTTCTTTTTTAAGTAAAAAAATTGTTTAGGGCTTTGGGGGGTTTGCTATTTTATTTTTTTAATTAAAATTTATTTTAGTCAAGTAGAATGTGGGATTGTAGTTCCTCAACCAAGGACAGGACCCCACCCCTCGCATTGGAAGCTCAGAGTCCAACCACTGGACCATCAGGGAAGTCCCCTCTGATTCCCCTTTGACTTTAACCGTTTGTGAAGTAGCAAAGGTCAGCCTGGCACTTGTGCTCTCTCATTCATCTCATCTGCTCAAAGACAGCCCAGCAGCTCCTCCCTCTGTGTCCAGAATCACCAAAAGTCACGTCCTCCACCAAATTGGTTTGTCAGCATCAGTTCAGTTCAGTCATTCAGTCCTGTCTGACTCTGTGACCCCATGGACTGCAGCACGCCAGGCTTCCCTGTCCATCACCAAATCCCGGAGCTTGCTCAGACTCATGTCCATCGAGTTGGTGATGTCATCCAACCATCTCATCCTCTGTCATCCCCTTCTCTCCCGCCTTCAGTCTTTCTCAGCGAGTTTGTTCTTTGCATCCAGTGGCCAAAGTATTGGAGTTTCAGCTTCAGCATCAGTCCTTCCAATGAATATTCAGGACTGATTTCTTTTAGGATGGACTGGTTGGATCTCCTTGCAGTCCAAGGGTCTCTCCAACACCACAGTTCAAAAGCATAAATTCTTCAGCGCTCAGCTTTTTTTATAGTCCAACTCTCACATCCATACATGACTACTGGAAAAACCATAGCTTTGACTGGACGGACCTTTGTTGATAAAGTATTGTCTCTGCTTTTAATATGCTGTCCAGGTTGGTCATAACTTTTCTTCCAAGGAGCAAGTGTCTTATAATTTCATGGCTGCCGTCACCCTGTGCAGTGATTTTGAAGCCCCCCAAAATAAAGTCTGTCACTGTTTCCACTGTCTCCCTATCTATTTGCCATGAAGTGATGGGAACAGATGCCATGATCTTAGTTTTCTGAATGTTGAGTTTGAAGCCAGCTTTTTCACTCTCCTCTTTCACTTTCATCAAGAGGCTCTTTAGTTCTTTGCTTTCTGCCATAAAGGTGATGTCATCTGCATATCTGCTGCTGCTGCTAAGTCACTTCAGTCGTGTCCGACTCTGTGCGACCCCATAGATGGCTGCCCACCAGGCTCCCCTGTCCCTGGGATTCTCCAGGCAAGAACACTGGAGTGGGTTGCCATTTCCTTCTCCGCATATCTGAGGTTATTGATATTTCTCCCAGCAGTCTTGATTCCAGCTTGTGCTTCATCCAGCCCAGCATTTCTCATGATGTTCTCTGCATATAAGTTAGATTAGCAGAGTGACAATACACAGCCTTGACGTACTCCTTTTCATACAAACGTGCTATTATTTCTCCCATCTTAAAAACAAAAGCAAATGCTCATTGGACTGCACATCTCCTTGCAGAGACCACCATTTCCCTGATGACCACAAGAGCTAAACTCTTGGAAAGAGCTGTCCCTGTTTGCTGTTTCCATTCCTCCCTCTCACTGGAGCATAATCCACTGCAGCCTTCAGCCTCACCACTCTATGGAAACCACTCTGCAGGGCCGTAAGACATCCATGGGGCAAGAGCTAGCGTTGAGACCTTGCAGTTCTCGCCTTACCTTGTAACATGTCTAAAACATCACCCCTGATCTTCCTTCCCTCTCTACCTGCTCTGTACCCAACTCCATCACAGTTAACGTGTCTGTCATCCCAGCCATTCAAGCTAAATTCCTTAAAAGCTGAAATCAGGTGAAATTCATCCACCCTGCCCCCCAGGATATATCCAGCTCATCAGGAAAACCCTTGATGTTCCCTTCAGCTGGTGCTCTCCACCTGCACGCCTGCCTCCCTGGCGCATCGGCACAGAGCACCTGAATTATAGCAGCCTTTCCCACCCCAAATGATGTCCCTACTTCCCGCCTTGGACTTCCTGCAAGCTAGTCTCAAAATGCACTTTATAAAACTTGTTAGATCTCATCTCTCCCCTGCTTTAAACCTTGCAATGGATTTCCCCTTCACTCTCTAAGAAAGGTCCCTCATGATCCGGCCCCTGAAGCCGCTCCGATCTCACCTGTTATCTCTCCCTGCCAGTCCTCTCTGGCACAGCTGTTTTCTCAGCGAATCAGGTAAGCTCCATCCCCAGGCCCTCTGCACTAGCTGTTTCCTTGGCTGAAGTCCCTTCACCTAGTTCTCCCCGTGGCTCACTGCCTCATCTCCATCAGGCTTTTTTGGTTTGTTTTAAAATATTCATTTATTTATTTTCGCTGTGTCGGGCCTTAGCCGCATCAGGCGGGGTCTTTTGTTGGGTCCCGCAGGCCCAGTAGCAGCGGCACATGGGCCTAGTTGCCCCATGGCAACAGGGTCTTAGTTCCCCAACCCGAACCGAACCCACATGCCCTGCTTGGGAGGCAACCCCCGGAGCACCGCGGAAGTCCCTCCTCCAGGTTTTTACTCAGATGACGTCTCAGTATGAAGTTCTTCCGCTGTCCGTATTGACTGCTGCTGCGCTGTGCTATGCTCAGCCAAGTCCGACTCTTTGCCACCCCATGGACTGTAGTCAGCCAGGCTCCTCTGTCCATGGGATTTCCTAGGCAAGAATACTGGAGTGACTTGCCATTTTCTTCTCCAGGGGATTTTCCCAGTCCAGGGATTGAACCAGCATCTCCTGCATTGACAGGCAGATTCTTTACCTCCTGAGCTGCCTGGAAAGCCCCTTTATTGACTATTAACCTATTTCCATCCTTGCTAGTCACCATTAGGCATGCTATGTATCAGCTTACTGGTTTCTTTGTTTCGCCTCCCTAGACTGTAGACTCCATGAGAGCGAGGTGAGACAGGAATGCTTACCGAGGAGATGAGAGGGTGACATTTAAACTGCACGCCTGGTATGCAGTAACCTAGTTTACCTGAAATCTACTTAAAAAAAAAAAAATGTATCTTTGCCATTTCAGAGCCTAGAAACTGAAACAGACACATAAAAGGGGTCTCAAGTAGAAATTTAATCAAACTACATGGTTAATAGCAGTAGTACTTGGATCTTCCTGCCAACCTTTAGAGATCAGAAATAACTGTTTTGTGTTGACATCGTCATCCCCATCTCAGATGAAGTATTAAGGACTGGGTCAAGTTAAGGAAATGTCCCAGTAGTTCATATCTGCAAAGTAGGAGGGCTGGAATTCAGACCCAGGTCATCTTATTCTAAGGCTGCATTCTTCTCACCATGAAATAGTTACAAGGTAACTAACAACCAACTCTTGTACTATTTTAGTTTTGAAAAATGCAAAACTATGGACTGGAATAATAGAATGATAAAATCCAGAGTTGCCAATGGTGATTCCCAGTTAATTACTCGATGTATTATGTGCACAGCTGTGTGGAGGAGGGCATGCCTCTGTGCTGGTAACGCCTACTGCTCTGAGTTCTGATGGTGAGACAGGTGTCTGTCTGCATCTGAGCTTTCCTGTAGGTTATCTTTTAAGGCTCACCTTCCATCTTGGAGGAAAAAACACTTACAGACAAAATAGTATAAATTATATTCTCTATATGAAGGATTTGTTAAAGGTAAAATAAAATTATAAACACACACAGATTTTCCCCCTGGATCTCTTCAGTTAAATGTTGTGAATATCTAGCTTCTATGATGTGAATATCTAACTGGCTGTGATGCAGTTCGATGGGCTAGTAGAAACAAGAACACTGATCTGAACACTTAGTTCAGCTCCCATTAAGAAGGTGTTCTCTCAACCCTGTGACACCAGCTTTAATTTGTAAATGAGGTTCAGACTGTTCAGTGTCCTGATGCCTGGAACTCGCCTTTTGCCAGTTTGCTGTGTTCCTTCTCTCCTGTGTGTATTGGGTGCACATTATGGGCACAGCCCTTTACCCTGTACTTATCAGAGAGCTTTGCTAGAACAGCATCCAGCCAGGCTGCAGAGCACGGACCTGTTGTAAGTATAGGTGGTGCCAGTCTGTAATGTTTTTATGTTCAAAGTTTTCTAAAATTGGCACTGTTTAAAATTTAAGACTGAAAACAACAGTAATGTAAGTAACAGTTGGGAAGTGGGGGGACATGCATGGCCAAGATACAGGCTTGAACAGAGCCAGAAAAGGCACAGAACCAGAAAAGGATGAGTTTACGGCTCAATAAGTTTGGCAACTCTCAGAAGAAGCGCCTGAAATTAGGACTTGATGCAACTTGTTCCCAAAAGCTCTAGTACAAAAGTGGACTGATGAGACCAAGAAGGAAAGGAAAGCAATACTGATGTGCTCAAGTCAGATACCAATGTGGGCAACTGGCGCTCAAGTCCATTGGAGGCTTCTGGGAGACCCAAGCAAAAGAGAAAAAAGCTGGGGAATTTAATCACCAAACCTCTGTCATTTGTTGGGGGCTTTACAGTGATGACAGATCTTGCAAACTACCTTATACCTAGACTAAAGGCAAACCTGCAGTCAAGATGCTCCTGAGAAGAAGTGCACAGGAATGCAGAAAACTGGGAAAAGATGGTCACATGCACACACTGAGGAGTCTGCTAAGCTGCTTGTCAGCAAAGGATACACATAGGAGACACAGGCCAATGACACTGGGAAGACAGGCTGAGACTGACCTGTGGTTTTCAATTCTTAAAGAGCTTGGACTTCATTTTATGAACACTTAAAGAACTAAAGAGTTGACTTAATTTTTATTATGCAGAACTTCAAACATACATAAGATTATAAAGAACAGTTAGCATCAACTCTGGCCTATCTGTCTATGTTGCCATTCATGCTTTCTCACTCGATATGACTTGAATCAAATCCCAGGCATCATATCAATTATTCATAAACATTTTAGTATGTGTGTATTAAATATACCTCTTCTCCTTTTTAATACAACCTCAATACCACTATCAAATCTAAAAATAATTAATAATTCCTTCATACCATCAAATGCCCAGGCAACATTCAAATTATCGAGTGAGAATTTTAAGAGGAAACTTATGTGGGAAAAGTTACCCTCGTACCAGCAAACATGATATTTTACTGCCATGAGAACTGGAACAGAGGAGGGAGACTGTGAATGCCATGACCACAGGATGGTAACTGAGATGGAAACATGGACCCTTCGTGAGAGGGAGACCTGACGGGGCTCAGTGAAAGCAAAGATGAGGCAGCACAGAAGTCACCAGGTCACAGAGAAGCCACAAGGAATAACGACATAGGTGGGAGGCGATGGATTTAGCCCTGGATCTATTGGTTTTAAAGACTAATCTCTGGTTGGAAACGTAGAGAGAATACCTGGACGATACGGAACCGTGGTGTAAGGGAGAGACTGGAATTAGAGACTTAGATCTGAGAATCACAGAGGTTATGCGTAATTGAGAGAAAGTGTACAAAAGAGAAAAAAGCAAAGGGCAAGGCAGAACTTCATTCTTGCCTTAAGGAACTAGAAATTAAAACAAAGGCCATGAAAGCAGACAAAAATGGAACAGTCAAGAAGGCGAGAAAGAAACAAGAACTGAGATTTATCACAAAAGCAACTTTCAAGAAGGATGAAGAATCCCCAAGTACAAAAGATACAGGAAAATATTCTGGGGACACCAAAGTACATTAAATGCTCAGTGGTATTCTATCATATGTGTGGTTGGTGGTTTAATCGCTAAGTCGTGTCTGACTCTGCAACTCCATGGACTGTAGCCTGCCAGACTCCTCTGTCCATGCGATTTTCCAGGCAAGAATACTGGAGTGGGTTGCATTTTCTTCTCCAATCTATCATATACTACCCTGCGAATCTTAAAGAGTTCCCATTGTGTGCCAAGGACCATGCTGAAGGTCCTGGGCACGAGATGGAAAATTCAGTTCAGACCTTTCCGTCTAGGAGCTAACCCTGTAGTGAGAGAAGTTATTCAGCTGACTGTGCAAAGAGAAAATTACCAGCTGCAATGACTGCGATGTGGGGAAGCCCAAGGTTGCAGGACTTCAGGACTTGCAGAGAGTGCACATTAGGAGAATCAGGTCTGTTCTGGGAGAGTAGGGAGGATAACACATGGTTTCCTTGGAATCTGGACTAGATTGGACAGCCATATCCACAGGAATTCTCTGGCATTCCTCCTGGACTTGTTAGTAAAGAATGACAACATTGTTTTTGTCATTCAAAAAAAGAACATGAAAACACGTCATCCACATTTCCAAGTCAACTAGACCTTTATTTTGAAATAAAGAAGGATTTTAGGAAATTTTGATAATGGATTCCTTGTTGAGATATTTTGTACAAATGTTTACAAAGAAAAGAGATAGCATCAAAAGCAAGGTGTGGGAACTTCTCAGTTATTTTTAGTAGGATCTGACATATGAGTGTCATAGAAGAAAACGCATATTTTGGCTTCAGTTTCTGCCATAAAAACTTATGACTGAAATAGTATTTTCTTCTGGAAATCAGTATTTGGTTCTCAGGGCTCAAGCAGTCATTTTGTTTGATCTTTTCATGCTTACAGCGAGGACAGAACTCTGCAAAAGTGCCACACCATGCCAACAAGCACCGATCAAGTTTTTACTGTATTCCCACACTGCTCACATTTGGTAAATTCATATATATAAAACTACCTCCAAAGAGATAACGAGTAAAGGCTTTAAGACATTATCCATGCAACACATAGTAAACTCTAAAGTTGATCCATCCAAGAATTAAGAAATTTAGCTCAGAGATTTGAATGGTGCTCAAATGTTTTAGAAAGCAATTTGGATGCAAATTAACCCTTAAAATATCCTCAGAATACTCTTTGTTTTTTTTTAGTATTGGAATATTATACTTTATTATTTTTAAAATAAAAATTCAGATTCCTTTTAGAAACCTTCCTTGAGAAATAGGTCAAGTTCAAAAGTATTAAAAGTTTACTGACATGGTTTCAGATTTCACATGACAACTTGTCTTAAACTTTTACTTGTTGAGATTTGATGTAATATTAAAAAGAATATCCAGAACTATCTGGAAAAGTTATTAAAATTGTCCTCCCTTTCCAACTACATATTTGCATGAAGTCAACTTTTCTTCATATATGTCAACTTAAATACTATAATGCAACAAACTGAATGCAGAAGCAGATTGTAAGAGTCCGGCGGTCTATTAAGATATATATTCAAGACGGTTTCCTGAATGTAAAACAGTGTCACTCTTCTCACTACTTCTTGTTGTTCTGAAAAATCTATATTATGTATTTTAACATGTGAAGTGGTTGTTTAGTCGCTGTCATGCCTCTTTTGCCGCTTCATGGACTGTAGCCCGTCAGGCTCCTCTGTCCACGGGATTCTCCAGGCAAGAATACTGGAGTGGGTTGCCGTTTCCTTCTCCAGAGGATTTTATTGACCAGGGATGGAACCCACGTCTCCCACATTGGCAGGTGGATTCTTTACCACTGAGCCACCAGGGAAGCCCCAACATGTAATGATTATTCATTATTATCTTAAAGTATAATAATAAAATTTTTCAAAGATTTCTCAGCTTTAAAATCTAATGTGATAAATACTCAGATATAACCTAGGTTAATAAAAGCTCTTTAATGATTTTTCATAGTGTAGAAGTGTTGAGAAATCCTCAACAGATAAAATTTCTGCTTACCATGTTTACTCTTTGATATTTTGAATCGTTCCTGGGTTGCTTTCATCTATTCCAAGTGCACCTTCCATTGAAAGTTTTTGTTTTTGTTTTTTTAATTTTTTAATTTTTATTTTTTTTTATTTATTTTTTTTTTCAAATCGAATTCTTCATTTGTTTCATTTTCAGTTGAGACTGCCATGTTTAATAATTTCTCTTGGTCAAGTGATGATCTTAAATACATTTTTTTTTTTCTTTTTTATCCCCAGGTTTCCCCTTTCTACCTATAATCCCCTACTGGGACTTTTATAACTACCTGTATAACTATTCTATTCTATCTCCATTACTTGGGCAAGCCTCGAACTCCTTATGCCTCTGTTTTCTCATGTATGAAATGGGTATAATAATAGTGCATATATCATATGTTATTTATACTATTTATATTCCTTAATCCCACAAAGTACTTCTCCCCTCTACTGTCTCACCTCTCCCCCTGTCAGAGAGAGAGAGAGAAAAATTCTCACCACGGTCTTCTTCTTTTTTTTTTGAAAATATGTACCATGAGGTACTTTAGTTATTTTCAGTATTCATCCCACTAGCATAATATCTAAGACAGAACTATGTCATACCATATTCTTTTTTTTTTTTCTGAAAAATTTCACAATATAATGTTGATAGTTTACCATGAAGAAATTAAGAAAAGAGAATAGTTTCTAATGTTTATCCAAGTATTGACTGTTCATAGTGCTCTTTACTCCTTCCTGTATTTCCCAGTTTTGTTTTGATATTATCATCATTCATAAAGGACTTTATCATTTTTTATAGCATGTGCATGCTTCCTTAGCTTTCATTTCTCTGAAGGTGTTTTCACCCCCATTTCAAAAGATACTTTCAATGAATATCTATTACAGAATTGACAGCTTTAATTTTTCAGCACTTTATTTTTTTTTTTTGATAAATTTAATGCCTTTTATTGCCATACCTCATTTTACTGTGCTTTGCTTTAGTGAGCTTTATAGATACATGTTTTTTTTTTTTTTTCCTTGTTAATTTTCTGTTTAGTTGATCTATCCATAAGTGTGAGTGGGGTATTAAAGTCTCCCACTATTATTGTGTTATTGTTAATTTCTCCTTTCATACTTGTTAGGATTTGTCTTACATACTGCGGTGCTCCCATGTTGGGTGGATATATAGTTATAATTGTTATATCTTCTTCTTGGATTGATCCTTTGATCATTATGTGGTGACCTTCTTTGTCTCTTTTCACAGCCTTTGTTTTAAAGTCTAATTTATCTGATACGAGTATCGTGACTCCTGCTTTCTTTTGGTCCCAATTTGCATGGAAAATCTTTTTCCAGCCCTACACTTTCAGTCTGTGTGTGTCCCCTGTTTTGAGGTGGGTCTCTTGTAGACAACATATGTAGGGGTCTTGTTTTTGTATCCATTCAGCCAGTCTTTGTCTTTTGGTTGGGGCATTCAACCCATTTACGTTTAAGGTAATTACTAATAAGTATGATCCCGTTGCCATTTACTTTATTGTTTTGGGTTCGAGTTTATACACCATTTTTGTGTTTCCTGTCTTGAGAATATCCTTTAGTATTTGTTGGAGAGCTGGTTTGGTGGTGCAGAATTCTCTCAGCTTTTGCTTGTCTGAAAAGCTTTTGATTTCTCCTTCATACTTGAATGAGATCCTTGCTGGGTACAATAATCTGGGCTGTAGGTTATTTTCTCTCATCATTTTAAGTATGTCTTGCCATTCCCTCCTGGCTTGAAGAGTTTCTATTGAAAGATCAGCTGTTATCCTTATGGGAATTCCCTTGTGTGTTATTTGTTGTTTTTCCCTTGCTGCTTTTAATATTTGTTCTTTGTGTTTGATCTTTGTTAATTTGATTAATATGTGTCTTGGGGTGTTTCTCCTTGGGTTTATCCTGTTTGGGACTCTCTGGGTTTCTTGGACTTGGGTGATTATTTCCTTCCCCACTTTAGGGAAGTTTTCAACTATTATCTCCTCAAGTATTTTCTCACGGTCTTTCTTTTTGTCTTCTTCTTCTGGAACCCCTATGATTCGAATGTTGTAGCGTTTAATATTGTCCTGGAGGTCTCTGAGATTGTCCTCATTTCTTTTAATTTGTTTTTCTTTTATCCTCTCTGATTCATTTATTTCTGCCATTCTATCTTCTAATTCACTAATCCTATCTTCTGCCTCTGTTATTCTACTATTTGTTGGCTCCAGAGTGTTTTTAATTTCATTTATTGCATTATTCATTATATACTGACTCTTTTTTATTTCTTCTAGGTCCTTGTTAAACCTTTCTTGCATCTTCTCAATCCTTGTCTCCAGGCTATTTATCTGTGATTCCATTTTAATTTCAAGATTTTGGATCAATTTCACTATCATTATTTGGAATTCTTTATCAGGTAGATTCCCTATCTCTTCCTCTTTTGTTTGGTTTGGTGGGCATTTATCCTGTTCCTTTATCTGCTGGGTATTCTTCTGTCTCTTCATCTTGTTTAAATTGCTGAGTTTGGGAGTCCTTTCTGTATTCTGGCAGTTTGTGGAGTTCTCTTTATTGTGGTGTTTCCTTGCTGTGTGTGGGTATGTAGAGGTGGCTTATCAAGGTTTCCTGGTTAGGGAAGCTTGTGTCGGTGTTCTGGTGGGTGGAGCTGTATTTCTTCTCTTTGTTCAGTCGCGCTATGGGGAGGGAGGGAGGGATGCTGCAAACAAATGACACTGGCGTGCGCTCGCAGTGCCTCAGCCACACTGGGTCTGCCCCCGCTCACGGCGCGTGTAGCCTCCCTGCCCACACTGCTCAGGCTCTAGGTTGTTCCGCCGGGAACAATCCGAGGCTGGCCCTGGGTTGCATGCACCTCCCAGGTCCAAGCCGCTCTGGTTCAGGCACTCAGGTAGTCCTCAGAGGCGCAGACTCAGTTGGGGCTGCGTTTTGTGCTCTTCCCAGGTCCGAGCAGCTCAGGTGATGAGGTGTTTGGCGAGCGCCAATGCTGCGACTTATCGCCTCCCCGCCACTTGGTTATCTGGGTGTAAAACCGGCGCACCTTCTCAGGCAGATGTTGACCGTCCAGACCCCCAAGAAGTTTTAGTTAGCAAAGAAGCCAGTTTTATAGATAATGTCTCTCTGGGGCTGTGATTGCCCCCTTCCGGCTCTGGCTGCCTGTCACCGGAGGGGGAAGGTTTGCAGCCGGCTACCTCTGTTTAGTCCTTTGTCCCGTGTGCGGGCTGGCGGTGTCTTAGGTTAGGGCTGGCTTTTCGCATGGTAGATATCCCACAGTCTGGTTTGCTAGCCCAAATTATTTCGCTCAGATAGTGCTCAGGGTATTCAGGCCAGATTCTTACTCTCAGCGATGCAGCCCGCGCCGCGCCTCCCTGCCCAGCCCCCGCTTGCTAATGGCGGATGCAGGCGTCTGCGCTGCTTCTCCGCTGGAGGAGTTACCGTAGGGCTCGCAATCTGCGAGTTTTAATTGTTTATTTATTTTTTCTCCCTGTTATGTTGTCCTCTGTGCTTCCAAAGCTCGGCACGGATTCGGCAGTGAGAAGGTTTCCTGGTGTTTGGAAACTTCTCTCTTTTTAAGACTCCCTTCCCGGGACGGAACTCCGTCCCTCCCTCTTTTGTCTCTTTTATTGTCTTTAATATTTTTTCCTACCTCCTTTCGAGGAGTTGGGTTGCTTTTCTGGGTGCCTGATGTCCTCTGCCGGCATTCAGAAGTTGTTCTGTGGAATTTACTCGACGTTTAAATGCTCTTTTGATGAATTTGTGGGGGAGAAAGTGTTTTCCCCGTCCTACTCCTCCGCCATCTTGGCGCCTTCCCCTAATTTTTTTATTTTTAAACTTTACAAAATTACATTAGTTTTGCCAAATATCAAAATGAATCCGCCACAGGTATACATGTGTTCCCCATCCTGAACCCTCCTCCCTCCTCCCTCCCCATACCCTCCCTCTGGGTCGTCCCAGTGCATTAGCCCCAAGCATCCAGTATCATGCATTGAACCTGGACTGGCAACTCGTTTCATACATGATATTTTACATGTTTCAATGCCATTCTCCCAAATCTTACCACCTTCTCCCTCTCCCCCAGAGTCCATAAGACTGTTCTATACATCAGTGTCTCTTTTGCTGTCTCGTACACAGGGTTATTGTTACCATCTTTCTAAATTCCATATATATGCGTTATTATACTGTATTGGTGTTTTTCTTTCTGGCTTAATTCACTCTGTATAATAGGCTCCAGTTTCATCCACCTCATTAGAACTGATTCAAATGTATTCTTTTTAATGGCGAAGTAGTACTCCATTGTGTATATGTACCATAGCTTTCTTATCCATTCATCTGCTGATGGACATCTAGGTTGCTTCCATGTCCTGGCTATTATAAACAGTGCTGTGATGAACATTGGGGTATACGTGTCTCTTTCCCTTCTGGTTTCCTCAGTGTGTATGCCCAGCAGTGGGATTGCTGGATCATAAGGCAGTTCTATTTCCAGTTTTTTAAGGAATCTCCACACTGTTCTCCATTGTGGCTGTACTAGTTTGCATTCCCACCAAAGTTTGATTTCAACAGTACGGCCAAATCAGCACTGCCAAGGAGAGAACAGGGTATTTGCCCCAACAGGCTTTACAAGGTTCAAGAGGAAAGTAAAAAGTTATTGTCAAACTATATTATAAAATTATTGTCCAATTATATATCACCTATGCTGGAACTGTATGTTTTTTGAAATTGAAAATATTTATATCTATCCTAATTATAAAAGAATCAAAAGCCTATGTAACACAGTACATAAGATTTAAGAAATCACCCCCAAATCACCCAAAGATAGCCATTTTGCTATATTTTCTTTCAGACTTCTTTTTTTCATACTATAGTTAATGTGTGTGTGTTAATGTGTGTGCCTGGCAAGGATGAAATGATCCATACATAAATTTAGCTATAAGAGTTCTAGGATTATAAAGGATTTCAGACTGGAAATCTCTGGATCCTGAAAATCATTGGGATATAAGTAAGAAATCTATTGTATAAACCTAAGTGATTTGATTTCATTAAATCAAATGTATACTGCCTGATAAGCTATAGTAATTACGTTTTCAATCTAAAATATAGCTGAGTAACAGATCTAGACATTAAACAGTCTTCCAGTTAAAATTTTTAATATACAGAAGTACTTAACATGCAGAAGTTATTCTACTAACAATATTAAAATGTTGTTATACAGGAGAATGGGCTTCCCAGGTGGCGCTAGTGATTAAGAACCAGCCTGCCAATGCAGGAGACATAAGAGATGCAGGTTTGATCCGTGAGTTAGGAAGATCCCCTGGATGAGGGCATGGCAACCCACTCCAGTATTCTTGTCTGGAGAATCCCATGGACAGAGAAGTCTGGTGGACTTCTCTGCAACAGTCCATATGCAAAGACTCAGACACAACTGAAGTGATTTAGCACGCACATGCATTACAATAAGCATGAGTAAACATCATAGTTCTATTTTGGTATTTGGTATTATTAAGAATGCCTGTTTAAAAAAAAAAAAAAAAAAAGCAATGCCTGTATTTAAAAAATCTTGTTTCAGTGAATCACTATAATATCTACCAACTTTGCCTTAGAACCTTACTTACAATAGTGAGGATCCCCTTTTGGCTCAGTGGTAAAGAATCCATCTGCCAGTGCAGGAGCCACGGACTGGATCCTTGATCGGGGAAGATCCAGCATGCCACAGAGTAGCTGAGCCCATAGGTCACTACTCTTGAGCCTGTGTTCAAGAGCCTGGAAGCCCCAACTACTGAGAAACGTGTCACAACTTCCAAAGCCCAAGTGCCCTAAAGCCCACACTCTGCAACCAGAGAAGCCGCCACAGAGAGAAGCCTGCACACTGCAACTGTGGACAAGTCCATGCGGCAGCCAAGAGCCAGCACAGCCCAAACAAGAATCCTGCTTAAAACAGTAATTTAATCCCATACGTGTGCTGATATTTGTGTGAAAGGTATGAAGTAATTAGTCATAACTGTTTCTTAAAGACCATCTGCTTTCAATTTTTCCTCAGATGTTTTACCAACTGTCACTATGAGAAATAATAACTTTCCAAAAATTAAGCACATTTGAAACAATTTTTAAGAGGGGAGAAAAAGTGATAGAACTGACCATTATAGAATAAAGTTGAAAGGTAACATACAAAATACGTTTGAGAATGCTTTTTTTCTTAACTACCTTGCAAATGTTTCAACGCCATATTTTTAAGTATGCTTAAAGTATGCTTTCCTAAAACAGGCAGTTTGTGGCTTCCTGAGTTACTTTTGTATCACTTTCAAGCATCACTGATAAGTTTCAGCAATCACATTTTGAACAATAATTATCTAAAATAACTTATTGAAACCCTATAATTTTTGTTATACTATATTGAAAAGTACTTCACTACATTTTAATATCTTGGATTAAATGAGCTGAGTTGTGAGCAAAATTAAGTCTATAATTTTAATACACATTATTTATAAACTTTAATTTTTATTTTTAAATTAATATTTATTGGAGTATAGTTGCTTTGAACTGTATTAGTTTCTGCTGTACAACAAAGCGTATGCACATATCCCCTCGGGTACATGTATGGGAGGACTTCCTGTCCATTTAGGTCACCACACAGCACTGAGTGGAGCACACAGCATCAACAGTGTACATACGTCGAGCCCCGTCTCCCAATTTATCCTGCCACCACTTTCCTCTTTATAAGCTTCAATTTTTAATTATTTCCTCTTGGTTTCAAAGTTGTCTCACATGACCTATTTGCACATAGCATGAATATGGACTGAAAGGCATCAGATATAAAAATAAAAGGCTAACTCACAAACTAATATAAATGTGGTCCAAACAGCAAATATAAGAATCATGTTAATCTGTCATTGTATTTTCAGTCTGTTGTGGTTTAATGTAATAATTACATTACTGTCACTAATGAACATAATAAATATGAAGAGCATCTACTAAAAACATATACACTGCTGTTAGATATTATCAAAATCACAGTGTAATTCAAATGGGTATTAAAAATCTGGCCTTAAAATAATTTCATTTCTATGCATGTAGACGTTCTCACAGGCTGTTGAAAGCCCCCGCCATATTCGTTTTAAGATGGATATATACAGCATTTACTTCAGTTCACAAAGTGTAGGCATAAAACAATCTACAGAAGCTTTTTACAGAGTTCCAATCACCCATGCCAACTGTACTTCTTTCTCAACGCAAAACTGCTTTTGAAACCAAGCATTCATTTGCTGAAACAAGGAATCTGCTGTTAAAGAGATTGATTATCCTAGGGCCTGACCTAATTGGGAGATTAGATATGGTTCTCTATTCTGGGTGGCATGGTTTATAGAGGGAAAAAAAACAACAGAAAAAGAGCAAACTTCTTTTGAACTCCAATGTACTTTTACTTACTTCTAATTTTCTTTAAATAGAAACAGTATTGCAATTGTCAGATTGGTGAAACTGGTGTGTTATAAATTAAGAATTCATTGAGTTTATCACATCATTTTGTTAGTAACAGGTACTTTCATCACATAATCCCACTTACATCACATAACCCAAACATTATCCAAAAAATTACTTTTTTGGGTCATATCCCACTGAGTTAAAATCACTATATAATGCACACACACACACACGCACACACAAATCAGGACTTTTACCGATGTATCATTTCAGTGTTTTCTATAGCCAGCTAGATACCAGGTTTTTCCCCCAAACACAGACATCACCTCACTGCTGTGGCTAATTGCATTTTTCTTCCTAGCCTTTGATAATCAGACCTTTGTTAATGCTATTCACCAATATATCAGACTCAGGTCATCCATCCAAAACACGACAAAAGACCCAGATGCTCATGTAAATTGCACTCCCCCAAAGCACTGCCCTCTTCCTGCATAAGGATACAGATCCAGGACCCCCTCCCATTTCTGTTCACTCTCTATATTCATTTAATCTGTCATGGTTGGAAAAAAGTATTCAGAGGCTGTAAGAAACATTATGCTTTGTTTACTCGATAAATCAAATAATCAGATAATTATGAAGTGAGATGCAATTTTCTATACAAAGTTTTACAATTTCTTATTCCAGTTGAACTTCAAAATTATGTCCGTTTTTCGGAATAGACTCTTTTCGACTCGTTTTTCACCGCTTCTTGAACTCTCAAGATAAAACCAAATTTGACTGCCCTCTTTCACTGAAGGAAAAAGGTTTCAAGAAGGTGGACTGAATCACTCATAAACTATCTCAGAATTAAATAGCTAATTTAACTACATGATGTGTTCCTGTTGTCTTCAGTTAAAATCTGTATTAAGTATTAATTACTCAGAATCTCTACTTTCTAAAGCCTTCAGTAACTTCAAATTGAATAATTTCAAGAGACTTAGAAACTACTATAATGATGCTTTTAAATGGAAATTATTATAGACTCAAATCGCATCAGGATCATAATATGTGTGTAGATGAATCCATATTCCAGGATTAAAACTTCTTTCTGCTCATTTCACACTTTACGTTCATCTCATATATTCTAATATCCACTATGATGTGGATACTAAAGTAGAAACAGATAGTTGGTTTTTAGAAACCCTTGAGTGCTCATTGATTTATTTTTTGGCTGTGCTGGGTCTTCATTGCTGCGCTTGGGCTTTCCCTAGCGGCGGCAAGTGGGGCTTCTCACTGTAGTGGCTTCTCCTTTCAGAGCATGGGCTCTAGGCACACAGGCTTCAGTGTGTGCAGCATGCGGGCTCCAGAGCATTGGGCTTGAATAGTTGTGGCACATGGGGTTTAACAGCCCTGTGGCATGTAGGATGTTTCCAGAGCAGGAGTCAAACCCATGTCCCCTGCATTGGCAGGTGGGTTCTTAAACACTGGACCACCAGGGAAGCCGGTTTTAAATAGAAAACAATTAATCCAAATAGAAACCAACAACAACATTTTGGTATTTCAAAGAGGGCATAGAGACCAAATTAATGTATATGAATTTCTGATCTCAATTCTAGAGGCTTTCAAATTTAATTAAAATTGAGTGAAAACTCAGTAAAATGGTAAGAAACTTCTAGGGTTCCCAGGGCTACTATCCAGTCACAAATACAACCACACTAAATTTAATACATTCAACAGTTGATCATAGTACCAAAAAATCAGAAATATTTTATTGCACTTTCATAATAATATGATATCAAACATTAGTAGCCATGAAGTTCAATAAATATTACAGAATATACCATTGATCTTAGAAATCGAATGGAAGAGGCCATCAGTTTATTAGGACTCTCTGTGATTGAGGCTGAATAAAGTCAGAACAGAGAGAGAGCAGCACAACTCATACAAAAAGAACAGTCAAGGCAGAGCAAACAAGGTCAAGAGGAAAGGACAGATTTCTAAGTGACTGGAAATTTAGGGGAGTTAAAGAACCATAACCAGAATACACCAATGATACCTTTAGAAAGGGGAAAGGGGGAAAATTGATGAATCTGTGATAATGAGGCAAATCCTGGGGTTCTCCTGGTAATTACAGCACTCACCAGACTTTACACACTGAAGAAGTACTCAAGTACTCTTGCTTTGCTTGTTTCTATAACTCTGCAGTCTGTCCTGTAGGCCACGCTCCTCCATCCATAGGATTTCCCAGGCAAGAACACTGGAATGCGTTGCCATTCCATTCTCCAGGGATGTTCCGGACCCAGGGATTGAACCTGGGCTCTGCATTGCAGGCAGTTGCTTCACCGTCTGAGCCACCCAGGAAGCCCACAACTCTATAATCTGTACTTTACATCAGCTATGCTAATGCTACTAAATATCACTCTATATTCCCAAGTCCAAAATCTTCAATGGCTCTCTAAAATCTCAGAAGAGGACAAGTTTTCCAGCCTGTTACAAAAGCAAAAAAGAAAGAAGACCCAGATGTGACCTGATTACATGAGAACTGTGTCCCAGGTAAAAGCAAGCTAGTTTGGTGTTTAAACCTTGGGCCTGTTGATTTTCAGTTCTGTGCCTGTAATATCCTACTTATATGTTTCAGTTCAGCTCAGTCATGTCCGACTCTTTGCGGCCCCATGGACTGCAGCACGCCAGGCCTCCCTGTCCGTCACCAACTCTCAGAGCTTACTCAAACTCATCCAGTGAGTCAGTGATGCCATCCAACCATCTCATCCTCTGTCGTCCCCTTCTCCTCCCGCCTTCAATCTTTCCCAGCATCAGGGTCTTTTCAAATGAGTCAGTTCTTCGCATCAAGTGGCCAAACTATTGGAGTTTCAGGTTCAACATTGGTCCTTCCAATGAATATTCAGGACTGATTTCCTTTGGGATAGACTGGTGGGATCTCCTTGCAGTGCAAGGGACTCTCAAGAGTCTTCTCCAACACAGTTCAAAAGCATCAATTCTTCAGCGTGCAGCTTTCTTTGCAGTTCAACTCTCACATCCATACATGGCTACTGGAAAAACCATAGCCTTGACTAGATGGACCTTTGTTGGCAAAGTAATGTCTCTGCTTTTGAATATGCTGTCTAGGTTGGTCATAACTTTGCTTCCAAGAGGTAAGCGTCTTTTAATTTCATGGCTGCAATCACCATCTGCAGTGATTTTGGAGCCCCCCAAAATAAATTGTGCCACTGTTTCCCCATCTATTTGCCATGAAGTGATGGGACCAGATGCCATGATCTTAGTTTTCTGAATGTTGAGCTTTAAGCCAACTTTTTCACTCTCCTCTTTCACTTTCATCAAGGCTCTTTAGTTCTTTGCTTTCTGCCAAAAGGGTGGTGTCATCTGCATATCTGAGGTTATTGATATTTCTCCTGGCAATCTTGATTCCAGCTTGTGCTTCATCCAGCCCAGCGTTTCTCATGATGTACTCTGCATAGAAGTTAAATAAGCAGGGTGACAATATACAGCCTTGACGTACTCCTTTCCCTATTTGGAGCCAGTCTGTTGTTCCATATCCAATTCTGTTACTTCCTGACCTGCATACAGATTTCTCAGGAGGCAGGTCAGGTGGTCTGGTATTCTTATCTCTTTCAGAACTTTCAAGTTTGTGGTGATCCACACAGCGAAAGGCTTTGGCATAGTCAATAAAGCAGAAATAGATGTTTTTCCGGAACTCTCTTGCTTTTTCCATGATCCAACGGATGTTGGCAATTCGATCTCTGGTTCCTCTGCCTTTTGTAAAACCAGCTTGAACATCTGGAAGTTCACATCTAAAAAATGTTATTTCCCTACTTTATGACTCAAATTGAACTTAGTATTCACCATTAAACCTTCCCTAACCACCACCCATCTTGCCAACCAGTTCAAAACACTCTTAAACTTGTCTTCCAAGAAACACTCCCATAGTTATCTTGGAAATCACTGTGCATTTGCTGCATATATTCACTTGGTTCTCATCTGATACCTCCTTATTTACAGGTATTTTTGTGTATTGGCTTCCCAACTAGATTTACCTGGCAAAGCAAGGTTATTTTCTTTTCTCTCTTGCAGCTACACAGTATCACATCACAAGATAAATATTACTAAATAAATATCTACAGAGAAAAAAAAAAATCTCTTGAGAAAAAATGTTCTGTATTGGTACTCATATTTTGGCCACCTGATGTGAAGAGCTGACTCATTTGAAAAGACCCTGATGTTGGGAAAGATTGAGGGCAGGAAGAGAAGGGGACAACAGAGGATGAGATGGTTGGATGGCATCACCGACTCAATGGACATGAGTTTGAGTGAACTCTGAGAGTTGGTGACAGACAGGGAGGCCTGGCGTGCTGTGGTTCATGTGGTCACAAATAGTCATATAGGACTGAGTGACTGAACTAAACTGATTGTTACTTCTCTTTGGTTGACTTTTCTTCCCATTCGCCACAATGGCTGCGCCAAAAAACCTTGTCTGCCTATCTCTGCCTACTTCCCTACCTGCCACTCCCTCTGCTGAGAACTGAAAGTTACTGCAATACTGTGATTCATAGGAAATTTATATATTTGTTCATGACCAAGTATATGTGAGAAACACACACACACACACACATGAAGGTGTTTATGTGTGTACGTTAGGTAGCAAGTGAGGCATACACCCCCACAGTGTGGCCCAGGAAAGCTCACAGATACGCTGCAAAATCACCAGAGACTTTTCCACCTCCTGCCATCGCACCCCAGGCACACAGCAGATGCAAACTGAACACAAGGGCTTCTCCAGCCCTGGCACCTGCACCCTTGATGCACAGCTGTGTCCTCAAGAGACCGCAGGAGCCCGTAAAAGATTCATAAATATTCTACACATACAGACATCTGATTATAACAGACTCAATTATGGGAAAGACATGCACAGAAGAGCCTGCTGTTATGTAGCTTGCAACTGTAAATCAAAACCGTTAGCTCATGTCCACCTAAGTATGTAAAAGTCCAGTCTTAAAAAACCCCATACCTCGTGTCTTGGGCACCAGTGCCTCTCCTGGCTTGGCCCACCTCTCCCTTGAGGTGTTCTGTTCTTTCCTTAATAAACTTGATTTTGCCATGGGTAAGACCTCAGATTCTTCTCCTCGTCCTTACCGAGAACTGAGGCCCACGAGAGAGGGTCCTCTTCTACCCTCCCTTACCAGCAACACATATAACATACATACCGAGTGGCCAAATACATAACGATAGACATTTGGTCTTCATTCACGGTTTCTGGCTCACAACTTCCAAAACCCTTGAAATGTCCTGATTGATAAGGGCAAAAAAGGTAACATTTGGTCCCTTAACCTTCAGTTGCAGATAAAGCTCCAGGGAAGGTGACTTTTGGCTCCCATCCAAGGGTGGGGGTTGGCTGCCAGGAAAACCAACCCTGTGATTAGACAGAACTTTCAGTCCCATCCCTGGAGACTGGAGGTGGAACCCATCAATCAGTCATGACTATGTAATGAAGCCTCTTTAAAAACCCAAAAGGACCACGCTTGCCCTTTTTCAGAAAGTTTCTGTGTAGGGAAACCAGAATACCTTGCGTGCCACACAGAGCTTCTTTGTCCAGGACCTCACGCTACGCATCTCTTCATCTGGCGATTTATTCATATTCTTTAATAGTCTTTTATAATAAGTGGGTAATTAGTGAGTAAACACGCTTTCCTGAGTTCCATTAGTTGTTCCAGCAAATTAATCAAAACCAAGAAGGAGGCTGTGAGAACCTCTGGTTTGCAGCCAGTAAGTCAGCAGCACAGGGAAACAACTTGGGCTTGAAACTGGTGTTGGAAATGAAGGGTGGCCTTATATAAGATTCCTTCACCTATGGAATCTGACTCTATTTCTGGGAAGGTAGTGTCAGAATTGAGTTGAATTCTAGGATACTGTTGGCATCACAAAATTGCTTGTTGCTGTACTGAAGCCCCCCCCCGCCCCCCCCACACACACACACACGCTGATACTTGGTCCAGGAACCCTTTGCAGCTATCCTCAATTAATGTTTCATTAAAAAAATAAGAATTCTATACTCTCACTTCTTTCTTGCACGTTTTCATTTCCCAAGAAGAAATGGTCTCTGTTAAGGCTTTTCTCCATCTAGGTCCTTGACGCTGCTATTTTCTACGGTCTTGGACTCTTGTTAGTTACACCTTTCCAACTTCCAACCACAGTTTATATATTTCTTCTGGCTCTCTTTCCTCTATATTCCTAAAAATAAAATGTCCAAGTTCCAGCAATTGCTCATGTTATCACCCCACTCTCCATTTCTCTTACAAAACGTTCTGTCTCCCTTCCCCTCACTTCCAAACTCCTTGGAAAAGACGTCCATCACCTCTGCATGACCCAAATTGCTTCCATTTAGTTCACCAAAGATTTTTTAAGTGTGCGGGGAGCTGCCCGTGAGAACGGGGTCCTTTGTCTGAAGGACACAGCTCTGGGAGCTGCCTCAGTCCTTGAGGGTTTGCTTGTAAACATAGCTCTCTGTCCCGCCACCCCAGAGATTAGGCGATTATTTACTGCAGAGTTCTGGGCAAACTTCTCATGCACAGGGAAATGTTATCTGGTGTAAGAAATAATAACAGGGTGCCATTCCCATGCTCTCACGATTTCTTGTAACTGTTTGTAAGATGTATAGGTCAACCAAGAAAAAATGTTAACTGTCTTGTCGTTCTCACGCTCTCCTGTATAAATATAAGATGCTAAATAAAGCAGGTGTCAGACCACTTCCCTTTGTGGAGACGTGTCTGAACCTCTTGACCCCATCTTTGTTGTAGAATTCTTTTGCTATAGTTTTCTTTCTCAGCCGCGCCGCGCACGTTCTTGGGACCTGATCGACTTTGCCGGCTGGCACGGGCAGATGGCGCCCGAAAAGGGACCTGAGAATCGGAGCGCGACGACGGCTGCTGCCCGTCAAGATTGAGGTAAGTAACAAGAAATTCCTAATTATTTAAAGTAAAGGACAGGGAGTGTTATTGTAGAGAGTAATAAATCATGGGATAAGACAATAGCCGCCAGTTATTTGTACATATGTTGAAAACTATGTTAAAAGGCAGGGGAATTCATGTAAATAAGTTACAGCTAGAAAAGTTTTTACTTTTTATAAAAGAAGTTTGTCCTTGGTTTCCAGAGAAAAGAACAGTTAATCTGGAAACTTGAAAAAAAGTAGGAAAACAATTGCAGACATATTATTCCTTACATGGTCCCAATCGTGTCCCTGTAGATACTTTTTCTTTGTGGACTCTCATAAGAGACTGTCTGTCTGGATCTTAAACATGAGGGACGTAAGATTCAAATGGCCCTCTGGGATTCCACAAAACCCGAAGTTGCAGAGCCTTCTGCCCCTCCGCCTGAGCCGCTTTATGCCGTGCCTGAGGGAACAGCTTGTAAGGCTGGAGGGAATGATGATGTGTTAAGCTCTGATGAACAGAAAGAGTTCAATGAACAAGCGGCTCAGTACCATAGAGAGGATATGCCTTGGGAGATGATGGTTAGCATACAATCCCCCTCAGGAAAAGGGGAATTAAAACATTCAGGGCTTTCCGAAGAACAGCTGGAAAATTTAATTCAAAAAATTGTTATAACAGTAAAGAAGGATGCACAGGGAGACTCCCACTTCAGCCAGCCTATGCCTCCAACATATCCTCCCTCAGTTCTTGCTGGGCTCAATCCACCTGCACCTTTCGTAGAACCACGAGAGCCTGTAACTATCCCTGCTTCTTTGCCCGGTGATAACATAAAAATTAAAAGTGAGATATTATTATCTCCTCTTCAACACGTGATTAAGCGAGCTAATGATGAAGGAGAACATATTCCCGGGTTTTCAAGAATCTATCCAGTATTTGAAAATGCTCAACAGCAGAGGTATTATGAGCCGCTACCCTTTAAACAACTAAAAGAGTTAAAAATGGCTTGTACACAATACGGCCCGACTGCGACATTTACTCAGGCTATTATAGAGGCTTTAAGAAATCAAAATCTGCCACCTAATGATTGAAAACAGGTTGCTCGGGCTTGTTTATCTGGAAGAGATTATTTACTATAGAAATCTGAGTTTGCTGAACAGTGTGGGATCACAGCTGATATCAATCAGCGACAGGGACTGAACACCGCTTATGAAATGATGGTGGGAGAGGAAGATTATCGAGACATTAATAATCAACTTAATTATTTGCCTAGAGCCTACCCTCAGATTAGTGCTGCGGCTCTACGAGCATGAAATAAACTTCCAAATTCTGATAAAAAGACTAAAGATTTATCTAAAATTCGCCAGGGGCCAGATAAACCATATCAAGATTTTGTTGCCCGCCTGCTTGAGACAATTGGTAAAATGATAGGAGATGAACAGGCGGGAATAGTGTTGGCTAAACAGCTTGCTTATGAGAATGCCAATTCGGCTTGTCAAGCTGCCCTGAGACCTTACAGAAAAAAGGGAGGCTTATCCGATTATGTACGGATTTGTGCTGATATCGGCCCTTCGTACGTTCAAGACATAACTTTGGCCACGACATTACAAGGGTTATTGCCTTAGCTGGTTTTAGTAGACGGCTTGATAATCATCATTATCTCTCGGATAAAATTTTACAATTTGCTCACTATCACCAATTTCTCTTCCCAAAAATCATTGTTTCTCAGCCCCTTGCCGACGCCCTAACTGTATTTACTGATGGCTCTTCTAATAGAATAGCTAGTTTGATTATACAGGACAATATTGCCACCTGGCGTACTAATTATAAGTCTGCTCAAGAAGTAAAACTATTTGCCATTTTTCAGGCTCTATTACAAATCTCTGCTCCATTTAATTTATATTCTGACGGTCAATATATCATAAGAGCCTTAAAGACTATTGAGACTGTTCCATTTATTGGTACCCTGAATTCTACTATCCAAACTCTTTTTCGTGATATACAACATTTAATTTGCCCCAGAGTTAATAAATGCTATTTCGGTCATATTCGTACTCACTCTAGACTTCCTAGACCTTTAACAGGAGACAATGCTTTGACTGACGAAGCTACATGTATGATATTTCCTTAATTGGAACAAATGGCAAAAACTTCTCACAGCTTACACCATCAAAACAGCAATAGCTTAAGACTTCAATCTGACATTACTCAAAAAGCTACCAGACAGATTGTTAAGGAATGTCAAACATGTCCTCAATTTTTTAGTGTCCCCCATTATGGAGTTAATCCCCGAAGATTGCTGCCAAACGATATATGACAAATAGATGTTACCCATATTCCTAAATTTGATAAACAAAAATTTGTTCATGTTACTATTGACACCTTCTCTGGCTTTTTACATACCTCTCTACAATCCGGAGAAGCTAGCAAACATTGTATAGCTCATTACATTAAATGTTTTGCTGTTATGGGAACCCCTAAGACCATAAAAACAGACAATGGTCCAAGATACACTGGAAAATATTTTCAACTATTTTGTACACAATTGTCTATCTCACATAAAACAGGTATCCCTTATAATCCTCAAGGTCAAGAAATCATTGAACAGACACATCAAACTCTCAAACATCAATTACAAAAACTATAGAAGGGGAAATTGTATCTCAATACCCCCTCCAACTCTCTAAACCATGCTTTATTTGTTCTAAATTTTTATAATTAGACATAAGTGGCTGTTCAACAGCACAGCGATTTTGGAACTTTGATACACAAACAATAAGACCTAAAGTCTTTTGGAAAGACCCACTTGTGGAAAAATGGTATGGACCAGATCCAGTACTAATTTGGAGACGAGGACATGTTTATATTTTCCCACAAGATGCCAAAGCGCCGCGCTGGCTGCCAAAAAGGTTGGTATGCACGGCGGAGATGATCGCTAGTAAACCAGATGAAAAGACTGACGATTCAAGAACATGATAAATTACCATCTCGGCAACAACTTCAGACATTGATGCGAGAGGCACAAAATCGTGTTGCTGTGCAGGGCGATCTGATATCACCTTTAAGCTTCCTGATAACCTTATTAATTATCTTAAATCAGATTAATACTACACATTCTGAAAAATATTCAAGTGCTTACTGGGCTTATTTTCCCGACCCTCCCCTTCTCCAACCGGTGGGCTGGGAGGGATGGTCCATTCCCATATACACTAATGATACTGTGGTTTTGGGTGGATTTTCAGATAAACATATTATTCCTAATCAAGTTAATTTCTCTTATCATGGAGTGTTTGATCATTTACCTATTTGTCTGTCTAGATATTTTAATTCAACAAGATTCTTTTTGTTGGAGAGTCAGGATATGCTGATTATGACAATGGTTGGAGCCTATATATTCCTGGAGTAACAAAAAAATCTAAAATTCTTCAACGTCGTAATGGAACTGGTCCTTTAGATATCCCTTTCTGCGACTTTAAAACAAAGAGAAGAGTCACTGCTGCACCATGGAAACTGTATCGAGATGAAACTGCTACGGTTTATAACATATTTGAGACAAATGAGTCATTGTGGGACTGGTCTCCAGACTCGGCCGGAAACCCTGGAGCTCAAGATAATAAAAACTTTACATCCCGTATTTGAAATTTGGGCGGCTCCAAAGTGTTCCAAACAAAAATCTGGAAACTAGCTGCCACCCTTAGATGTGAGGGTTCCTACCTTCAGGTGAGATCAAAAGTGAGACACGGTTATTTATAGAATCTCACCATGAGATACCCTCCTACATGTGTGCCTCACCCTTATGCTTTACTAGTAAGATCTGTAAAAATACAACCTGGGTTACAATATTATAATGTAACTTGGAAAAATTGTACCTTAACTAACTGCGTTAGGAGAATTACTAATCAAACTAGGGTTCTAGTTTTAAGACAGCCTGCTTTTGTTACGGTTCCTGTAAAGATTAATGGGTCTTGGTATGACAAAAAAGGACTTAAACTTTGGGAAAAAGTAGAGGGTGCCTTAATGTGTTATCACAGGTAAATAGGGTTAATAATTCTGAGATTTGTAGCTTTGGTAACCCTTATTGCTTCCTCGATTACTGCAGCCCTGTCTCCTTGGCACAATCAGTGCAAACTGCAACTTTTGTTAATAATCTGACACAGAATGTATCCGTTACCCTAGAGACTCAAAAAACAATATTGACAAAAAGCTAGAGGACCAATTAAATGCCCTTTATGATGTTGTAAAATTTTTAGGTAAAGAGGTACAAAGTACAAAGTTAAAATTACGGATACAATGTCATGCTGATTTTCGATAGATCTGTGTTACCCCCCAAAAATATAATGGTAGTATAACTGCTTGAAATAAGGTAAAAGCTCATTTAAAAAGTATTTGACATAATAAAAATATTTCCTTAGATTTGCTACATCTACATCAAAAAGTAATAAACATGGAAAATGCACCCAGACCTGATTTAGATGTTACAAAAAGAGCTGAGTCTTTTGTTTAAAAACTTTTTCGACATGTACCTACCGTCAGTAGTATTTGGTACTTGGGAACAGCCATAAAAAGACTATTCTTAATAATTTTAATTGTTTTATTTCCTACACCTTGTTTAATTAAAAAACTGATTGATGATCTATAGATGATAAAGACTTCCATCTATAAAAATTGTCTGCGGTTAAAAAAACATAAACGTACGCTTATATATAAAAAAAAGGGAGAGATGCGGGGAGCTGCCCGTGAGAATGGGGTCCTTTGTCTGAAGGACACAGCTCTGGGAGCTGCCTCAGTCCTTGAGGGTTTGCTTGCAAACATAGCTCTCTGTCCCGCCACCCCAGAGATTAGGCGATTATTTACTGCAGACACCTGGAGTTCTGGACAAACTTCTCATGCACAGGGAAATGTTATCTGGTGTAAAAAATAATAACAGGGTGCCATTTCCATGCTCTCAAGATTTCTTGTAACTGTTTGTAAGATGTATAGGTCAACCAAGAAAATGTTAACTGTCTTGTCGTTCTCACGCTCTCCTGTATAAATATAAGATGCTAAATAAAGCCGGTGTCAGACCGCTTCCCTTTGTGGAGACGTGTCTGATCCTCTCGACCCCGTCTTTGTTGTAAAATTCTTTTGCTGTAGTTTTCTTTCTCAGCCTCGCCGTACACGTTCTCGGGACCTGATCGACTTTGCCGGCTGGCACTGGCATAAGTGCAAAATCTGACGATGTTTTCCCATTCTTATTTGTACTGAATTGTGAACTGAACTACTAAAATATTCTACCACTCAAATTCATTAAGTAGGTTTTTAGGACATTCATCTCATGATTTACCTCCTACTTCTTAATTTCTTCCAAGTTTCCATCACTGTGTCTTCTTCAACCATGTGTCATTTTTATTAGTTATTACCCCTAGATCCTTCCAAGTCTTTTTCTGACCCAAACTCACTTAAAGGAAAATTAATACAATTCCACAAATTTAATTATCATGATCTCCATGTATACAATTCCACAATGACCTCTAAGATACCAGACTTAATTCCTCAGAGTTCAAACACTTGAGCACATTTTCAAAATGTCTCAGAGATCTGTCATCCCTTTATATTCTCATTTCCTTTTGTTGGAACTATCCAGAGTTGGCAAGCTGAGAAGGCTGGATTTCAATCACCAACCTGTTTCTTAGCCAAAGCATTTATACAGTGCATAAAATAAAACCACTTCTGTTGTTCCAGTCCCACTAAGGTACCCTTTCTGGTTGCCCACTCTCAACCTAAGAGACACTACTTCAACTGAGACAACCCCTAAGCCCAGGCTCTTCTCTCTATGCTGAGTCTCCATTAGGTTTCCAGCCATCCCGCTTTGTTGTATTCCACTGCTGGGTGGGTTCCAGGAGTTTCACATCAAGAATAGAGGGAAGGACAGAGCATAAAGGGTCCCTCAAGCTAGATTATTAAAAATAGAGTCAGACCTTCCACACTTTCAGGATTCATATCCTGCTATCATCTAGATTTTCCTGGACTTGATTTCTGTTCTTGTAGCTGGGTGATCTTGGGTAAATTAATCCAGCTTCCTTCTGCAACTTAGTTTCCTCCACTGTAAAAAATGCAGGTAATAATAGTACATAACTCATGGGTTTGTGAAGGGATTAAATACATTGATTCACATAAAGCACTTAGAAGTGTGCCTGGCAGAAGATAAGTGCTTAATTAAGTAGTTAATAGTTAGTAGTATTTCATCTTTGTCATAATGTTAAGAGAGTGTGTCCCCATCTTTGCTTTAAGTTGCTTTACCTAAGGACTCCTTTAGTTATCCTCTACTAAACACGTGACTGACCCAGGAAAGTTGCATGGGAAAATGGAGGAAAAGCTACCTAAACAATAATAGCAACAGGAGTAATATAATACATTAACAGTAAATCAAGGCTTCACTTGCAGTATCTAATGGAATCCTCACAAAAATTTTATGTGGCAAGTACTATTACCACTTCCATTTTACATACGAGGGGAAAAGGTCCTTAGATAATTTTTCTTAAATTGTTCAGATAGTCTGCCTCTAAAAAGTTTCTGGAACATGCTATTTTGGCAACCCTTTCTTGCACATTTGCCTATGATGTCTGCTTCTGATAGACTGCTTGGAGATTCCTGCTTCTTCAGACAATGCCATGACACTGTACCCTTATGCTACCAGCAGTAAAGCTTTTTCTTGTGATCCAAGTGGGTTTTTACCACATAAGAATTTGTCAAAACTCCTAAGAGGGTATTTATTCTATGCCTTCAGCACATTTAAGTGGAAAAGTCTGGGGCACTCTTTCCCAATAAAGATCATGTATTTTCCTCACAGGATTGCCCTGGAAGAAGCCAGCAAGGAGAACAGTAACTCAGATTTTTACACAAAAATGCAAGTTGACCATCCTAGCTACATCCATTCCATGTCTGTCTTGGAGAGGGGGACAAGCAAGGACCACAACCATCCCCAATTCCAGGTGATATGTCCTGTAACCAGTTGGGTTTCTGCATATACTATCCAAACCAACTATTTCCAGAGTGGGATGTGCACAAACGGATTCACTGGGGTACAGGAAGAAATGTGGAATTCCCATTTAAGCTGATTCTTTTATCCAAGAAAATAAACTAAACTGTATTAAAACGTAACAAATGGATCAACACTGACATCCTCACAATCTGCATGTCAGAAAGTCGCCAGTCATGACTGGTGTCCTACAGAAATGAAAGTCAACAGTTGCAAATCTACTGCTGCTTCCTCTGTGCAGCTAACAACAGATACTGTGCGGCCTAACAAGAACTTCAGAAAAACTAACATGTATCTTCTTTCGAAGAAAACGTGACTTAAAATTAGGAATTTTTTTTTTTTTTCAAAAGACACTTGTGTAGCTGAAAGAGCATGTCCGTGTCAATTATTTTTTAAAAAAAACTTCATCTGCACACTAAAAAACTTGGAAACAAGTTTTTCTAATCTATTTATAATACTTCTAAATTACAATTTAGTTCCAAAGGCAATTAAGATGAAAGCAATTAGTTCCAAACTAATAGGCATTATGTTCTTATAGTTTAAAGAAATGGGCCCAAAATACTTAAACCTTTGTTTTTAGACCCATTCATTAAAACTATAAAGACACAACCTTTTAAAATTAGTTTGCAAGAATATTTGATTGGTACCAAGAAAATGGGGAATTTAGTAGTTTTTCAAGACTCTGCATAATTGCTAAATACTGATAAATAAAAATAAGAAGTCAACAATGCACTTTCACTTGCATCTTCATATCTCTGTGATGTAGCTTTTTCGGCTATGATGGCCAAAAAATAAAACAAAACTAAAACAACAAATTAAAGACACCCAAGTATTAAATTAAGCTGAAGTATCTGACTTTTAAATCACTCTTTGTAAGTATTTAAACCAAGATTTTTAAGAATAAGGAAGCATGTTAACCACATAAATCTTAATCTAGTTAATATATTTAGTGAGAGTAAAATTATTTTCGCAGTGGCACCCCACTCCAGTACTCTTGCCTGGAAAATCCCATGGACGCAGGAGCCTGGTAGGCTGCAGTCCATGGGGTCACGAAGAGTCAGACACGACTGAGCGACTTCACTTTCACTCTTCACTTTCATGCATTGGAGAAGGAAATGGCAACCCACTCCAGTGTTCTTGCCTTGAGAATCCCAGGGACGGGGGAACCTGGTGGGCTGCCGTCCATGGGGTCGCACAGAGTCGGACACGACTGAAGCGACTTAGCAGCAGCAGCAGCAGTGATATAAGAATCATCTTTAAATAAATACTTCTTTACATCTTTCTTAATTTCCTACATACATATACACACATGCACGCACTGTACCTAATACTGTGGAAAATGTCTATCATTAGAGAGAAATAAACCTATATTGTGGAGAAGGAAATGGCAGCCCACTCCAGTATTCTTGCCTGGGAAATCCCATGGACAGAGGAGCCTGGCAGGCTACACAAAGAGTCAGACACAACTTAGTGACTAAACCACCAAACCTATATTGGGGTGTATTCATTATTTTCTCTGTTATTGATAAGATACATTATTTTAAACAAGATCTTTGAGAAAGAGAAGAGGAAGGAACGTTTCCATTTCCAGAGTCCTTTGAATAACCTTCCTTCAAGTTCCAGTCTCCCTGGAGGCACAAGCAAGCTCACCTGGGGTACTAAAGGCCTGCGCTTCCCACCCTGCCCATCTTTTTCCTAAGGCAGGCAGCCATCCTAGGAATAGCAACACATATCTTCTTAAGACCCTAAAATGTTCATCTTCTATGTCAACAGTGGTATTTTGGACTGCTCTTGGAAAGTAAATATTACAATTTCTTATTAATTTAATAGAGATTAGTGATAACTCAAAATTAACAAGAATCTTGACTCAGATCAGGAAGATCCCCTGGAGAAGGGAATGGTTACCCACTCTTAGTATTTTTGCCAGAAAAAATGCCATGAACAGAGGAGCCTGGCAGGCTATAGTTCATGGGTTACAAAGAGTCAGATATGACTGAGCAACTGTCTCAATAAGAATCTTAATGTAAAATTCCAAAACCAAAATGCTGTGCTGTGCTTACTTATTTGCTCAGTCAGTCCGACTTTTTGCGACCCCATGGACTGTAGCTCACCAGGTTCCTCCATCCATGGGATTTGCCAGGCAAGAATACTGAAATGGGTTGCCATTCCCTTCTCCAAGGGATCTTCCCTACCCAGGCATCCAACCGAGGTCTCCCTCATTGCAGGTGGATTCTTGACCAGCTGAGCTACTAGGGAAGCCCTGAAATCTATCTTATTAATACCTTTTTAGTTATACAAAAAACCCACACATTTCTTTTAATAATAAAATTCTGTGAATAAATTTAAAACCATATATATGCTGCATTCTGTTGTTTCTTACACTAGAGTCTGCAAGAATATTCTTGGAGATACACTAATTAAATGAAATTTGATTTCAAGTTTTCTTTTGATAATAGCATAACACAGATTTAAAGAGGTATATTCTAGATCACCCAAACAACTGCAATCTGTTGAGAAGTAAAATGTTTCCATCTATATTTACAACCATACTGGGACTTAGCAATCATAAAAAGACACTATTTAATATTTAATCCACTTGATCTTCAACATTAAACCAAAATCTTTGGGATTCAGTAAGTCTTTGTGCTGTTGATGTTTACAGGTTATATACATCATTCAAGAATTTAAAATGCTGTCATATTCAATTAATAAGTAGAAAAGCTCAGCAAATAGAATTAATGTGCATGACTGATCTGTAACTTGATAAATATGGCTTGACTACTATATTGTTTGATTGAGGTATAAACACAAGGCAAGTTGTAAGAAAACTGTTCCAGTTGAAAAAACCAAGCTTATATAAATAGAAAAATATAAACAAATTTAAAATGAAGTGACTTTTCATATTTTCAAAAGCTTTTTCTTCCCATAAATGTTTTATAAAATGATACTTACAAATATTTGAGAAACATTCAACGTATGGCTTATTTATTTTGTCTATGAAATGTCTCAAAAAATATTTTCCACTCACTCAACTAACATCTTAATTTTATTATTAGTTGGTAGATTTAACAAAACTAATTCATTTATATTTACATATTAAGAATAATAAAAATGATTTTATCTACAAAAATTCAGAAGCAACATGCTTAAAAGATACTACAGGCATAAAATAACTACATTTAATATGTAATTATAATGTCATTTAACACTTTAAATCTGTTTTTATTAATTTAATTGCAACTATGGCTTTTAATTTTTCATAGCGTCTTTGTGTTTTTAGTTTCCATATCAGACCCTGTTCTGACTTGTTTGAAATGTCCCTTGTATTTTAAAATATACTCTGCTGTCAGAGGCAACTGATTGCAGGACCCATTTTTCATATATACATCACATGCCCTATTTGTTGATATATGTAAATATATAAATGCTCCATCAAACAATCTCTGAAAATCAAATATGAATAAGATTTTCATTTTACTTTCCAGCTATACCTTTTGGTGCCTAATTATGGTTGAGCTATGGAAGACTCTAAGTCTCCATATGTATCCTATAACAGAATTATAATAAACAATACAACATGGTAATAATTTCTGGTAAGAACAGCCCATATTTTTCATTGCAAGAACTTATGGAATTATTATGATGTTTTCAATAATTTTTGTACCTAGTTTTTACTAAGGTAAAATTTTAATATCCGATGTATGCAACTGGATCATTAAAAATTATGAATTATGCAAGTACAGAAATACATTTGTTAAGTTTATTAAGCCACTGTTTATTAATAAAATTCCATGATTTAAAATTGTTCTATTATTTTGAACATGTGGAACAACAATCAAACAGTCCTTAGGAGGAAAGTATTTGGGGAAAATGGATCTTTAGGAGATTTACATTATGTAACTTAATCTTTAAGCTTATGAATAAATGTAAACATTCATTCTACCTACAGAGTAATCTGAGTAGAAAATTTCTGATTTTAATTCTTGCTCTTCAAATCATATGAGAAAAGATCTATATAAGAAATAGAGTAACAAAGATTCATGACAGCATCCTTGCTGTTCAAGAAGGCAAATTTCTCATATTGACAAAATATAAATGCCTATGTGCACAGAATTTTTACCTAAATTTAGTAAATAAATGTCTTATTAAATTTATTATAAAGATAAATATTCTTGCTTTACCCATTTCCAAACAAAATGCTCCATTTAAAGATACTGGACTCAAGAATAAAATAACATCTGGAAATTTGATGGAAAACTGTCCTAAGTCTATCAGAATAGTGATTCAACTATCCAAAATGTTTTCTCTCTCCATGTGAAAACAAATATGCAACTTAAATGTAAATAAATATGCTTCAGGGCCTGAGTGTGTGCATACACACCACATAGTTAAAAGAAGGATACCAGGTCTGTATTATCTTATGATCCAACATTTCATTCTGATGTGTTCCACATATACAAATACCTTAGAAATCACTCAATTCTTTTTCCCTCATTTCACTTTGAACTAAAGCACACATACAGGGACTGAATTTTTTAAAGGTATTATTTCACATGTAAACACTGACATCTTGTGGCAGCTGCAGCTATTTGCATTCTGCCATAAAACTGTGGATTGTAACTG